>NW_024423344.1:59642336-59656728 GCF_017311325.1 Ursus maritimus | reverse complement strand
CATGGTGAATGGTGCAGCCATTTCACAGTCAAATTTGTAAGAAGTTTTTGTTTTGGACATCTCTGAAGAATTTCTCAGGAAGACTCATTCCTATATCGCCTCCTTTGTTTTCTGGGATGTGGCTACAACCATTCAGTTCTGTCCATCTGTATCTTTCTATCATTTTTCCCTTTTCCTAATATTTTGTCAAAATCCTTGGACCATGGATCACTTCCACTCAATCATTTCTAAGACAACTCAAATTCAATCGACTTCTTTCAATTCTACTGTCATTTAGATAAACCGTCAGAGGATGATTGTTCTGTTGGTGAAGAGGGTTTCCTGACCCTAAATCGTACAAGATGGATGAATACAGCACATATGACCCTGGGAAGATGTGGTCAGTAGCAGTTTATTGGTCACATATATTTACAGCCCAAGGGAGGAGGATACCACGTGCAGTGCAAGGCTCCAGAGGGGTTGCAATAAGGAGCAGAGTGAAACCGACAGGGCTTTTAAGGTGGGCCTTGTATTAACGGGAAGGAGGGGCGCCGTCTAGTTCCTCCAGGAGAATGTGATTGACTTGTTTGGATAGTTTTTTGGGCTGGCAGGAAGGATGAGGACCAAATGGGGTGCAGGTGGTCCTGCTGAGAGGGGAACCAGCTGGGGCGGGGGGAGCCTTCCCTGCTGGGTGGGGGCAGATCTGTTGAAAAAAGGACTTATGCTTAAGCCTTTGGATCCCGTGAGGCTCAGAGGTGAAAGCAGCACATGGAATTCTAGGCCCTGCAATGCACAGATGCTCTGTTTATTACCTTGGATAGAAACCTGCACAAATTTATAGCTGAGTTTGTAGCACGTGAGATGATGCAGTTTCTGTCGTTTTGCCTTTCCTTACTTATAACGAAAACTGCTGTTCTTTCTCTGTTTATATGTATAATCTTTTTGTACAAAATTACCTATTTGTGTTCTATTGTGACAAGATACTTTTCAGTCTAAATTGAAACTTATTTATCTCATCTCTCTTTTGAATGATCTGCCTCCTTCTGATGATCTTTTTGACTCTTTCTGTTCACCAAGATCTTGGCTTTGCTCGCCCATCTTTTCACTGTGCTTATTCGTCTGAGTGACTGTTTTCTTCTTTTCTTGTTTCAAGTAGCAACAAATGCTGAAAATTCACAAATCTCTACCTTGACTCTTCTCAGAGTTATACTGCCCTTTACACTATCTAGATATTTACAATTTCTTGTCTCACACGCTCATCAAAAACAGCATTTATAAAACTAAAAAGACTTTTCTTTGCAAATAGCATTTGTCACCGAGGAGTCAGATTCCTCATGGTTAAAAGCCTACCTGTGATTTTTCAGGTCTGATCATAGGCAATACAACTGGCTTTACCCACAGGCCTTGGCGGGCCACGTGGGGGGCACAGCGCAAGCACCGCAGTCACTGAAGAAAGTTGCAGCCAAGGACTCAGGTCCCCTGGCCCTTCTGCTCCTTGCATATTCGCATGGGTAGCTTAGGCACCATCATTCCTAAGCCTCAGTCACTTTATCTGAGGCTTTGGGCAGAGGTCTTCTTGGGGCACCTTTGCTGAGGCCTCTTACAAAGGGAGTAGGGGGGAACCTTGAGCGTGAAACCAGACAGGTTACCCCACTTTGACTCAGCTCTCAGTATTTTCCTGCTCTGAGCCCTCCCTCACCTTCTCCCCTTCACCCCGCGTCCTTAAGACGGTCAAAGCCTTTTGTTCAAGCTCTCTCAAGAGTGGGAAGATCCCTAGGTCTGTGCTGACCCACCTGACCCTCCACTGGTGTGGAACTTCCTGGGGGGAAATGGAACACGGAGGGGCGGGGGTGGACGGCAATCAGTGGTTTCTCCAGCTTTAACCTCTTGCTCGCACCCTTTCATTTTGGGCCTTTGCTTTAATGGGTTACTTTGACATCCGACAACTCAGCTTTCTCTCTCCCAGATCAGCTGAGCTCCTAATATCACCTACAGCCTTTACTACATTTTTAAAAAAGATTTTATTTATTTATTTGACAGAGAGAGAGAGAGAGAGAGAGAGACAGCCAGCAAGAGAGAAAACATAAGCAGGGGGAGTGGGAGAGGAAGAAGCAGGCTTCTAGCAGAGGAGCCCGGTACGGGACTCGATCCCAGAACTCCGGGATCACGCCCTTGAGCCGAAGGCAGACATCTAATGACTGAGCCACCCAGGCGCCCCCCTTTACTACATTTTATGCAGCATCATATACTTTCACCCAAGTTATACACTAGGAGATATATTTGACTCTCTCCCAAACGTACACTACCCACTACCGAGTGACCAGCCCCGTCCACTTGGCTTCCAAATAGTGCATATATTAAATACATCCTTTCCTCTTAAGCACATCAAGAACAACTTAAGTTCAGTCTTCAACTTCTACCACCTGGCCCCCGGAAAAGAGATATTAAATGCAGCCAGAATTACCTACAAATCTGTCTTCTTTACTGCAGCCACAGTAACAACACTCAAATGCAAAACCCACCATTCATCCTCCCACCCGCCCAAATCACTGCGGTTGGGTAAAGTCTTAGCTTATCACTGTGGTTTTGACATGTTTACCCTTCCATGACTCATCAGTCTCTTCATTTACTTTATTCTCCAGAAGCACTAAAATTCTCCCATAGCTATAGTGTATTTTTTAAATTATATTTATCTGCTTATTCAATTTTGCTTCTATGGCTATATTCATACTATCCAGTTCCTTGGAATATTTAACTACCTTTTTACCCGAAAGAAACCCTTTTATATAGCAGGTCAACAAGAAAACTTCCATGATTTCTCTTGTGTAAAGCAAACCAGAGTGATCACCAGTGAGAGTGTCTTGGGCCAAGCTAGGGCCTGCTGGTAGGAGGAGCCTGAGGATCGCATGAGGGACC
This sequence comes from Ursus maritimus, assembly GCF_017311325.1. Classification (NCBI taxonomy): domain Eukaryota; kingdom Metazoa; phylum Chordata; class Mammalia; order Carnivora; family Ursidae; genus Ursus; species Ursus maritimus. The sequence continues at coordinate 59,653,833 of NW_024423344.1, read as the reverse complement.
CAATGTGCACAGGAAGGCATAGAGGGATGGCAGTGAGGGCCAGCAGCTAGCGGGAGGTACTGGAAGGTGGAGTGAGCAAGAAATCGAGTCTTCTCTGAAGCCTCTGGAGAAGGTACAGCCCCACCAACATCTTGAAGTGTATTTCAAACTTCTGGCATCCAGAACTGTGGGAGAATACGTTTCTGTTGTTCTAAGCCACCGTGTATGTGGTAATTTGCTACAATGGCAACGGGAAAACAATACAGATTTCTTAGCCAAATTTAGCCAAACGCTTGATTTTATACTGCCAGCAAGCTAAAAATGATTTTTATACATTAAAATGGCTGAAAAAAAATCAAATGAAGAATAATATTCTGAGACATATAAAAATTGAATGAAATTCAAATTTATGTCCATAAATTGTTTTATTGGAACACATCCGTGCTCACTCACATATTGTCTGTGGCTGCGTTCGTGTTTAGCAGCAGAGCTGAGTGGCTGTCAGAGAGAATGTATGGCCTGCAAGGCTGAAAATATTTGTTATCAGGCACTTAACAGAACATATTTGTGGAACCCTCTCCTGGATTCTTTATAATTATCATTTATGTCATCTTCGCCATTAAATTGTGAATTCCTTGAGGATCAAGACTTTACACATAGTCCAAGCTAAATAAATATTTAGACTCAATGAAAATTTCAACTTTTTGCTGTCTTTTAACTATAAAACATTGCATAACAGCTATTCATGTACAAAAGTATCTCTAAGTATAACTTATAGTTTTTCCTAATTTTAAGGCCTTGCTGTTTTCATTTTTCATAAATGATAGAGATAATTAAAAACGAAATTATTTGGGGTAAAATCGTTAATATTTTGATATATTAGGTATCAAAATGTTTTATAATAGATGAATTTTGAGATTATTTAAAATGGCACCATGTTCATAATGATAAAATGAATAAAAATAAAAAATAAATATGGGAGATCTTTAAAAGACAACATCAGTAGGAAAAATGACATCATTTCCATAAAGATATTTTTAAATTTATTTTTAAAAAGTATTTTATTTATTTGAGAGAGAGAGTGAGAGAGAGCGCACAGCAGAGTGATATTTTTCTTTAAATTATAAATAAATTATGTTTATAGACCACAATTTCCAATAAAATATTGATTTTAAATTTGAGTTGAGAATATTTATTAAATATTTAGATTTTCAAATGTGGAGGGAGACATGCTAATTAAAGATAAAAGAACACAAAATATTAGCCGACATACAATATTGTCACTTAATACATGACTGAAGAGTTTAAAGTTTACATTCTTAGGTTATACACGCTTTATTGCTAATTGACTTTTCCTAAATAACAAACTTGTAATTGGTAGTTACTGAAGTACGTAATCTCAAACGTCGTGAAACCCTCGAGAACGCTAAGTGAAAAAACTTTCTCATGAGATAAAGCTATTTCTGAAGTCAGCATAAAACCAAGCTTTGTACTTTATCAGCTTATGAAGTTTAAAGTTTATGCTAATGCGAAATGGGTATTCATTTTTATAAAAGACTTCTGGAGAGGAAAAAAAAAAAGCCAAACTCTGCTCCATCAGAAGAAACGATGAAGAATTAAAAAAACTTTAAATTAATATTGTCTTAGTAGTCCCTGAGTTTAAAATTAACATTAAACTATTGAATTTAGAGAACTATAAGAATAATTTTGTTGTTCATCTGCTCAAAAGGCAAAGTGTGCTCTGCAAAATTCTGTAAGGGAATATGCATTGAATTCTCCATTCATTTTTTAATGTATTACCTCTTCTTTTACAAGAGTACGAAGTCTTTTCTTGTTCCTGGAAAATGAATTATATTTGCACTTGAAAGGCGCGGGGGGGGGGGGCATTTTCTGCCCTTAGTCAAGCTGATTTGCTCAAGAACAGTTCAGAAGTTGACTCTGGAGACCAGAGACTAGAAAAGGCGCGAGGGGTGGTCCTCTGTGCATTTTACATGGGGCACTTCCCATTTTCCTTCCTATCTGTACCCTATCATCTTGCATAAACTCACAGTTAATCAACAGAAAACCAAGTCTGTGTATCCGTTTCTCAAGAGACAGGTATGATGTAACTATTACGCTAGTAACCAGTTCTAATGATATTGTTTAGATTAAAGATAAGGCTACAACTTATTGTGGGGAACAGGCACATAATAAACAGAATGGAAAGCAATTTAATGAAAATTATAAATATTTATAAGTTTTCACAGTGTATAGAGCTGTGTAGTCCAATGGTTCAGTGTGACTTAAGCATGACATCCTGACTCAAATCCCAGCCAGAACCGTTTGAGAAACGTGGTGAGAGATAAAATATGAGAAACGTGATCTTCAGATTCTTCACTGGTTTCTTTTTTTTTTTTTTTTAAAGATTTAATTTATTTATTCGACAGAGATAGAGACAGCCAGCGAGAGAGGGAACACAGCAGGGGGAGTGGGAGAGGAAGAAGCAGGCTCATAGCGGAAGAGCCTGATGTGGGGCTCGATCCCAGAACGCCGGGATCACGCCCTGAGCCGAAGGCAGATACTTAACTGCTGTGCCACCCAGGCGCCCCTCTTCACTGGATTCTCAATCCATTTACAAACTGAAGATACCAGTCCCTACCTCACAGTGTTATCATGAGAATTAAAATTAAACCAACCTTTAGCTCACTGTCATTTAAATTCAAGATTTTATTGCATGGAAAGTAATAATCACATGATTATATTTTCTCTTTTTTGGAGGCGTAGAAAATTATCAACGTTCTTTTTTGCCTACCCTGTTATATTCCACCGAAAATTACATCACCAAACTTAGAGTAAACAAACTCATATACACTATTTTGTATCTTCAGTAATAATTGCTGATTAATACTGAATACCAACTGAATACCAATACTGAACACCGTTACTTGACATAAAATGTTACATTAAGGATGATAATATTTTTAACTCAACTGGCTTGGCTTCTCAGGGACACCAATCATTTTATGAAAATAAAACTTAAGGTTAAAACAAATTATTTCACAAAAATGTACCCTTTGCTATTAACACTGGGAGACAAAGTTAAAAAACACACGTTTGAAACTTTCATACTACAAAAATAAAAATAAAATGAGGTACTCTACCTTTGGTCATGGAGAGGCATTCCGCAGCTGTTTCCAGAGCTGTGGTCTGTTACATTGTTATATAGTTGCTAATTAAAATATGTGTCACTAAGTGATTGATTTTACATGCGAAATTGAAAATAAAATTTTGAAAAATATTCCAGACTCAAAAGAAAATTTAACATACACATTTTCTCCATCTCATAAATGTTTTTAATATATGAATTCTAAAAGCCATTTTTGGAAATACATCGGATTAACCATTTGAAAGACAAGTCTCATTATCTTCTCAAATATTTCTTTTCTCTTGAATCTATTTTGATATAAGGATTGGGCTGATAAATTCCTCTAGGTAGACACCTAATCACTTGTCATCTTCTTATTCTACAATTAACACCACTTTCTACTGAAGTGAAAGTATCTGCAAGCAATGAATATCATCAAGGAATTTTAATAATTAACATACAATTTAGCTATAAAAAGGTTTAGCGATTGTCATTTTAAAAGCTTTGCTGCCGATTATGATTTACTTACAGAAAAAAATTTCCCAACTTTGGCACCTGATATAATCGATCCTATTAAAGCTGTAATGACTGACTTGGCTTTTTCAAATTATCTATTGAATGGTTTTAAGAAAATCATGCTGGAACGCCAGTAATGACTGAGGTGCACAGAAGTATCTCTCCAAGGACGGCTACTGCCAGTGCCCTTCGACCAAAGACCAGGAGGAGCACAGCTGTGGTTACACAAGTCAGGTTTATTATTCTTTGCTGCAAGGGTGAATGCTTTCTAGAGGGAACAGCCTACCATCTCGGGAACAGGGTCTTAGAAAGAACCTATTACAGGATTTGGGGTCTGGTTGGGTGATTTTCGGGAAGGTCTAAGAAATCAGGAATTCATCTGAGATTGGATGCTATCAGAAAGCAGTCACAATTTTATGATTGGGTAAAAAAGCAGCTGTTCCCTGTTTAGTGAGAGAGTGGGATATTTGCAATCTGTGGGTTGCACAGCAACCCAGCTTTCGTTTTGTTGCCTAGACACATGTATAATGTGGCCTTGTTTGTCTCATTTTATCATAGTCTCAGACTCTGCCTGAAGTTGGCATTGTGAGATTGTTACATGTAACAGAATCACGTGGCTTAGCTTGGGGGCCAGATCGGCCTGCGATCATCAAGAACCATTGTTTTTTGTTTTCTTTCTCTCTTTATGAAGAATACAAGGATAATGATTAAGGAAAATGTCTGAAAGAGTTGCTCTGGATAATGTTAAACATTTTAAATATTAATTTTTAACTATTAGATCTTTTTAAAAAATCAATAATTCCTCCTTCATTCTTCAAATGACTTGAAAATGCTTTTCAAAAATGATACCTGAGATAAATTAATAAGAGACAAATGTCACTTGAATTAGATTTTCCCGGCAGTAGAGACAGAAATCAAAGTAAAATCAATTATATATTTTCATTATATAGAGGGGAGAAATAACATTTTGCTGGTCATCTTCTGCTTTTCCCTCCAGAACTATTCTTTATCCTTGTCCACCTGTTGTCCCCGGGAGGCAGACTGGATGGTCGCCCTCTGTCCTCCAGGTAATATCATCAATGGGCAGCCCCAGAGAGAGGTCAGGAGGAAGGGGAGCAGAGCGTGAGGGTAGGGTATTTATGTAGCCACTGTTTTCTCTATGTCGTCGATGTGTCCCTGGACCAAGAACAGCTCCTGACAGACTGTCTTCCTCATGTGTTCTTTCTCGGAGCTCCTCTATCTGCTTCCACACGTGGCCCCTTTTGGCCTCCATTTTTACCAACCCCAGGGTGTGGCACTACTCTTCCGTGGTTCTCCTCTGCCTTGCTTGTTCCTGTGCATTTATTTTGCCCGTTAAATTCTCTTCAAAGTATTCCATTTTAGACTGGTAGCTGTTTTCTGCTATGATGCAGATTGGTACACAAAGTATCCTTTTATAAGACATTGCCGAAGACAGGTCTCATACTGATTTTAATCAATCAGTTGATGTAAGCATATTTATTAGGCCTTTAGCAACATTTTCAATAAACGATATGAAAGATGCATGCACCTGCCCAATTGATATTTTGATTTCTTATCTTTAAATGTCTATTATTTATATTATATACCAGCACAGAGAGTAGAATGTGTTTTCATCTTTATCTGGAATAATTATGGGAATTAGGTTAAACATTTTACAAACGATCGATTCTATTTTACCTTTGTATCATGAATAACTAACTAGACATCACGGTTTGCCCGAGAGAGTCCTGGTTTATACCTTGTCCTTTGTACCTCCAGTTTAACATTTGTCAAATACTTGTCATTTTGGGCAAAGGATTTTATTTATATTTGCAATGAAACAAGCTGGGAGGATTTTTCGATAGCTCCCATCCTCACTTTCAGTTTTTAATATGGTGTCATCTATTAGTGGAGGAGATTCACGTGCAATAAAAACACTCTCCTGGTAGTACATCATTAAGCCTGAAGCAAAGGGGCAAACACCTGTCTTTCTTTCATTGACCTTCCCCAGAAGCATCATATATAATATCTATTTGCATGGGCAGACTGCAGGGTGCTCACTGAGAAATAATGTGTACTCAAACACAAGCCAGCAGGGAAAGCTAACTGGTCCCAGTAGCTGATGGGGGCCCTAGAGGTTTGAGGCTGCTCCCTCTTCAAGGATTTCTGTCAAGGCCTGTACTGCTGCAGTCAGAAGAAAAGAGCTGACAGGTCTCCAGTCATCGGGGTCTTTGGGAAACCAGGAAAAGAAAAGGTTATGTGCATATGGAGTTTATACAAGAAATAAAAGTAGAGCGCCAGTATGTGGAGCACAACATTGAGAACGGTCCAAAGTTTACAGCAGTGGTTTTGTCTTTTCTTATATAATGGAGGTCAAAATCCTCTTATATTACTTATTATTTAATTGTACTCTTTTTGGCAATAATCATTTTTTCTCAGCAAAATTTCAAAAAGTTAAATTAAAAGAAATAATGGGGGCACCTGGGCGGCTCAGTTGGTTAGGCATCTGACTTCGGCTCAGGGTCCTGGGATGGAGCCCCGAGTCAGGCTCCCTGCTCAGTGGGGAGTGTCCCTCTCCCTCTGCCCCTCCCCCTTCTCATTCTCTCTCTCTGTCTCTTTCTTTCACTAGCTCTCTCTCAAGTAAATAAATAAAATCTTAAAAAAAAAAAAAGATTCTCTCTCTCCCTTTCCCTTTGCCCCTCCCCCCTCACTCTCTAAAAAAAAAAAAAAAAAGAAAGGAAGAAAATAAAGAATGGAACCAAAGTACAGGCTTTCATTGACTTCAGATATTATTCATGAATCTGTAATTGGAAACAAAATATTTGAGACAGTTATCATTCACTCTAGGGGCTGCACTGATAATCCTGAAAGATGAAAACCAAGTGACTGAACTAATTAAGAAATGCCAGCATCGACCTCAAAAGCAAAATTTCTATTAAGAAAATATGCCCAAAGGGGAGGAGCTACGGAGGGCAGGCGCAGAGGGTGCATTCCCCGCTGTGTGATCCACTCCTCCCACCACAAAGCTCCGCTGTGTCCGGACAGCTCCTGTCCGAGCTTCCTTTCACAGGGATGCAAATCGAAGCAGTAACTGTTACATATGGGATTCATAGTCAGAAAACCTACCCAAACAGTGAAGTGATTTCTGTTTTCTATCAATATTATCAGACATCGGAGTTAAAAGCAGCGAGAATATTAACGCTTTGAATGTATCATCTGATTTAGGAAATGGAAGTGAAGGTTTTGAAAATTTATTTATCAAAGTTGAAAATATTCATTATTACAAATGTACTTTACATTCAGTTAACATTTTTTTACATTCAGTTAACATTTTAATAATATATAAATTAGGTGCTTTGCAGTGATGATATGAATACAAATTTTAACATAGCAGAGTATAGTGGGTTAAGAAATATCCCAACAACCAGATTCTTATTAACTTAACAAACTCATGGGAAAAAAATGGATGTAGAATTGATTGCAAACTGAGCTTAATTCAGATTTACATCCACAAATTGATTATTCTATTGTACAATTAAAAAGTAGAAGCTCCAGTTCTAAAAATCGTATGTGCATATAATTTGCATATCACACACGAATATATAATTTACACATAATACATACATAAATTATATACATGCGTGTATATGTTCACACCCATCCACGTATAAACGTGTATGGCAATTAATGTGCAACAGCTGCTGACCACAGACACAGCAGGTGCAGCCTGCATGAGGCTAACCTGCAGCTGAGAAGAACTACAAAAGAGGAATAAAATATTTAAACACCACTGAAGGCATTTATAAAACAACAAAGGCTGTTGGAACTAGAGGGTCAAAATCCTCGAGGAAGGTGAGGCATTGTTGAGCCCTGCGCTCCCCGTTGCTCTTTTCCTTTGTAGCTTTTCGCCCATCCTAGGTGAAAGACACTAGGGCCACCTGAGAGGAGCAACCCCGTGTTTGCAGCACTTCCTGGGCTAAGAAAGCAATCACTGAAATTTATGTTTCCCAACAACGAAGAATGCAGGGCAATATCCTAGGAGAAAAGAAAACCACAGAGAAGTGACCCAGACACTCTGAGTACAGTATTGCTGTAAGACATTTTTCAACTTTTACACTATTCAAGCACAGGTGATGACTCAGAGAAAGAAAGCATAAAACAGCTGCTAAGAACCCAAAGAGCTAAGCGGAGATTCAATAGTTGCACAGATCTGAGGAAAGGAATACAGCATTCAGGGGCCCCCCAGGAGAAGGGCCCTTTGTAAACACTCCAGGCTTGCAAGTAGGAAAATCAGAAAGGCTGAAGCCTTAGGTGTAAGCATAGATCGGGTATGTTCCCCATTCAACTGGATCAAGGACATCTTTCCTGTTCTCTACTTGATGGTGAAAAAAAGGAAATCATCTGTGGAAGAAAATAACAACCAGGTACTCTAGAATTTTTTATATACAATATGTTTGGAGAATTTAATTAAAAAAACAAAAGGCATGACCAGAAAGAGGACCAAGGAACCAAACATCGGTAGAAATGAATAAGAAAATAACCCATACCCAGAACAAATGCAGCTGCTGGGATCACTGGACACAGAGTTAAAAATAAATATGATTTAGATATTCAAGAATATTGACAAAAAGAGAATTTGAGCAAAGAAAATATGGAATAAGTCAAATGGAAATTTTGGAACCAAATAATGCAATAATAAATTAAGACTGCAATTGATTTGTTTAAAAATAGATGACAATTATCATATGGTTTCACTCTTATGTGGTACATAAGGAATAGCACAGAGGACCACAGGGGAAGGGAGGGAAAACATAAGGGGGGGGGGTATCAGAGAGGGAGACAAACCATGAGAGGCTATGGACTCCTGGCAACAAACTGAGGGTTTCAGAGGGGAGGGGGTTGAGAGGATGGGGTAGTCAGGTGGTGGGTATTAAGGAGGGTACGTGTTGTAATGAGCACTGGGTGTTATGCAACTAATGTATCATGGAACACTACATCAAAAAATAAGGATGTACTGTATGGTGACTAACTTAACATAATACAAAAAAGAATAAAAGACAATGATTCTTGTACCTAAATCTTTACACAAATCCTTGATGATTTCCCAAAAATAAATTTCTGGAAATAAAATTTCTGAGAAAAAAAAATTAAAAAATAAAAATAGATGACAGAAGAAAAAGAACAAGTACACTTAAAAGTTAGGTCAAGGTAAACTGTCTAGATTGATGCACTAAAATGGATTTAAAAGACACTATAGTTTTTAAGAGACATATAGTTCATGTTGACAGGATTTAACTAAGCCCCAGGAAAGGAAGAAAAAGACAAAGACTCAAAGCCAATAATTAAAAAAAAAATAATGGACAATAAGTAATTCTCTAAAACTTATGAAGACTTGAAGTAAATCTAAAACTTCAAGGAGATAACAAAAGAAAAAAAAAAAGATTGACAGTTAATTTCCAAACTGGAATAGTGGAAATAAGAAAACAATGAAATTTTGTCAGCAGTGCTGAGAACAAATAACTGTCAAATGAGAGTGCTTAATCAGGAAACGGCTTCCAAAAATGAAAGTAAAAAAATATTTTTATACAAACAGATACAGAGAGAAGTAATTACCAGCAAAACTCTACCAAAAGAAATTCTAAAGGTATGCAAGTTTCTTTAGGTAGAAAGAACATGAGTCTAGGTAGAAAAGTGGAATGCAGGAAGGAATGAAAAGGAAAAGAGATGGTAAGTACATAGATAAATTTAAACCATAATAATAATAATAGCATTAGCCAAGAACAATAATAGTGATATCCTACAAGGTTTAAAATATATGCAGAAATGAAATACACAAGAAAATGAGTATTAAAGACAGAAGGGCACATATATGTATTTAAAGAGATATAAGGTCCTTGAGTTCTTTAGGGAATGAAAACATAGTAATTTAATGTAGAATTTTAAAAATCAAGAACATAGATTATCACATGTAGATAGTCATTAAATCAAGTAAAAATAAATGTCTACTAACAAGTCAATGGAGAGAAAAAAGAAACGTTATATATTTGATTACTCCATAGCAAGAGAAATATTCCATAAGATGAGAACCATACCACCTTATTTGGCAGTAAAAAAATATAAGATAAATAGTAAGGTGGCATATTTAAAACATAATTGCCATAATTCCATAAAATATAAGTGCATTAAATATTACAATTAAAAGCAAACATTGTTAAATTAGTTAGGAAATAACCAAATGCTTGCTTAACAGAAAGCTGTATTAAACATAAGGAGAATGGTTGAAAGACAAAAGATAGAAGCAAATAGATGATGTGAACATCAACAAAAAGGAGCTGGGATAGTTCTATCCGTATCAGACAATGCAGACTTCAAAGCAAGAACCATTTCTAGAGATAAAGAGAAAGATTTCATAATGCTAAGAAAAACTCAAACAATAACGTGTGACAATCTTAGTGTTGTTTGCATCCAATAGAGTAATCTAAAAATACTTAGAGCACAGACTGCAAAATAACTTACGATGCAGAAATCTCTCAGATATAGTTGGTGCTTGGAATGCACCCATTCGTTAACTGACAGAACAAGCAAACAAAAGAAAAACCTACAAGTATATAGAGATTTAAACAATAATCAGCAAGCATGAACTAACTGACATTTATGCAATACGATACCCAACATTCTTCTCCAGTTCATGTCAAAAAGTAAAAAACAGTTAGCCATGTTATTTCAAAGATTTGAATTCATACAGAATATGGGCCCAATCAGTCTTACTAATATAACAAAAGATTAATAACCCCCAATATTTTTGAAACTAAACAACCAAACTCTATAAAACAAGTGAGTAAAAAATAATAATTAATAATTAATAATTTCAAGTTAAGTGAAAATAAAGCCTGATAGGAAAATAAATACTACCAAAACTGATCAATGAACTTATTAATAGTTTGGTAGCTAGTTGAAAACACTGGATCCAGGGGCACGTGGGTGGCTCATTCGGTTAAGCATCCAACTCTTGATTTCATCTCAGGTCTTGGTATCAGGGTCATGAGATTGAGCCCCTCATGTTGCTCCTCGCTCCACACAGAGGAGTTTGCTTGGGATTCCCTCTCTCCTTCTGTCCCTCCCCCCTGCTCTCTCTCTCTCTGATATAAATAAATAAATTCTTAAAAAAAATCAAGTGCCGAGTCCATAATTCTTTCTTTCAAGTAAACCATCAAGTTCAGAGGATATCACTGATAAACTCTTTCAAGGACTTAAGAAGACAATAACCTTCCAGAAAACAGAAGTCACATTTGGAGGCTGACAGAACATAGATAACAAATTATATCAAGGATTATAAACTAGTCTACAAGCTATTACAGACTAATATCTCATGATCGTAAGTGCAAAAATTGTAAGCAAAATGTTAACGAGCTCTGTTAGGAAAGAACATTAAGGACATTAAAGATCTACATTATGTTAATGAAAGAATAATACCTTACCATAAAATTAGTTTTCTTCTAGGAATGCAAACACGATTTATCATTTGAAAATTAATCCATAACATTAAGAAAATTAAAAGAATGTTGAACAAATCTCACATGCATATTTATTTGAATGTAGAATAGTTTTTGAAAACAAACCAACACACTTTGGGGTTATAGAAACAAACAAAAAATATGTGGTAAGCTAGCAACGGAAGGGAGCTTTCTCCTCCCGCCTCACTTTGTTCAGACATAAGTGACCTAAATAAATAAATAAATAAATAAATAAATAAATAAATAAATGTATGTATTTAAGGTGTTTTGATGTATGTATACGCTGTCAAATAACCACAATCAGGCTAAATAACATATCCATCACCTCACGTATTTACCATTTTCTTTCTTCCCACCCCTCCTT
>NW_024423344.1:59604455-59642330 GCF_017311325.1 Ursus maritimus | reverse complement strand
GGAACACTTGAGATTTTCCCTCTTAGCAAATTTCATGTATACAATGCAGTATTGTTAAGTATAGTCCCATTGTTGTACGTTAGGTCTCTTTCCAGAATTTATTCCTCTTGCTCAACAAAAATTTATACACCTTGACCAGCATCTCCTCATGAGCCCTCCCCTGACCCTGACAACTACTTTCTAGTCTCTCTTCTGTGAGTTTGATTATTTTAGATTCCACATACAATTGAGATCATTCAGTATTTGTTTTTCTGTGTCTGGCTTATTTCACTCAGCATAATGTCCTCCAAGTCCATCCATTTTGTTGCAAATGGCAGGATTTCCTCTTCTTTAATGCTGAAAAATATACATCTATATCTCACATGTTCTTTATTCATTCATTCATTGATGAGCTTTTAAGTTGTTTCCATAACTTGATTATTGTGAATTATGCTTCAGTGAACATGGGGTACAGATATCTGTTTGAGACGCTGATTTCATTTCTTTTGGATATATACCCAGAAATGGGATGGCAGGATCATAAAGTAGTTCTATTATTAAAAATTTTAGGAACCTTCCTGCTATCATCCATAATGGCTGTACAATTTACATTCTCACCAACAGTGTACAAGGGTTTCCTTTTATCCATATCCTCACTAATACTTTTGACTTTTTGATAATAGTCATTTTAATAGATGTGAGTTATTATCTCACTGTGGTTTTGATTTGCATTTCCCTGGTGATTAGTGTGGTCTTGAACACCTCTTCAAATACTGGTTGGTCATTGGTGTATCTTCTTTGGAGAAATGTCTGTCCAAGTCCTTTATTCATTCGAATCAGGTTATTTGTTTTTACTATTGAGTTGTAGGAGTTCCTTATATTTGAAGGTATTAACCTCTAATCAGATGTATGATTTATAAAAATTTTCTCCCATTTTGTAGGTGGTCTTTTCACTCTGTTGGCTTTTTTTCTGTATTGAAGCTTTTTAGTGTGTTGCAATCCCACATATTTTTGCTTTTGTTGCTTGATATTTGCAAGACACATTGTTTTAAGCTTTATGAGGATACTGGACTTCTGGGCAGCATTTTTTAAATCCATTCACAGTCTACCTGGAATTGTATACTTCAGTTCATTTTCCAAGAAAACTTGTTACAAGGAATGTGGTTGACAAAAAGCCTGCAGAAACTGCACTTCAAAATACGCTCGTGCACTGATGCCAGAGTGACCTCTTCCCAGGCTGCTTCTAGTCACTGACCTCATATCCATTATATTTGTCTTCCTTCCCCTTATGAATTGAAATAAATTTATCACTTTGCTCTAAAAATTACTTCTCAAAATCCAAGACAGTATCTTTGGATTTAAATGTACCTACTGGAACTGATAACGTTAAATTCAAAATCCCCCGTAGCCAAGATGATCACCTGACCTGGGGTGGGTCTCTCTCTTCCCTTCTAGAAATAATGTACCAAGTCTTTACAGAAATATTGTGAATTGTCTCCATCTTTATCCCATTCTTTGTCAATTGTCTAAATATGTCCACATGACTTTGTCCTTTTCTCTGCATAATTTTCCTACTCTTTTATTTTTTTCTCATCTATTCTTCTTCTTTTAAAAAATGTGCATATTTTACCCATCATATCTTATGCATGAGGGTTTTGATACCTGATCTTCCATGACCTTGTATATTTCCTTCTGTCCTCCCCACAAGAGGTTCATATGGAGGGGACAACATAAGGCGCTCTGTTCATTGCTATGTTTTCATTTTCTGTGTTGGGGGTCTTCATTAGGAATAGCCAGCACTTACCATAAACTAATTCAAGTTTTAGTATTTTCACCATTCTATGGGTTTATCACATGTTTTTGCAGGTTCCATGGTTGGTGGATGGAGTACTTTCCTTTCTCAGTATAAACTTATTCTACTCTCACTTTTATCCAATTCAAAATGGACAGTGTTGTTACCTTTTTAATTCTGTAGGATTCTTCAAATACAGAACACTGCATCCAGTAAAGGGTTGGTGCCAAATTGTTTTCCCCTATTCCGTACATTTACAATCAAATTCAGGGCGACTTGGCCATTTGGCCAATAGTCTAAATAGTGATGACTAACTGAACAGTTGTTAATATTTCTCAGCAAAATTACTTAATTCTGTAATGAACTGGAGCTCATCACATATATAAAAATCTTTGATCTCATGAAGATATATAAAAAATGTGGATTAACACAATTGATGATTTAAAAACTGATTTCAAAAAAGAATCATTTATTCAATTTTTTCCTCTACTGAGTGCACTTCAGGATAGCCAAGTAGTTGATTAGAGTCATTTATCTTTATAGAAGAATTATAGGCTTTAAATATAGAAAGAATGACAGAGTTCAAACATCACCAGTTTGCATTCCAAAATGAAATGATGGATTTAGATAATAATCATGAATATGTGCTAAAACCATTTCACAAAAAAATAATAATGGGTTTTATGTTTGCTGTATCTAGCATATATCACCTGTACCCAAACTACAATTTGGCAAAATCAGATATCATGTGTCTCTAACAAAAGAGGCATCATGCAGTTAACAAAATGAAACCTCTGTGCCCACTAAATGATATAATGGAAATAGCACACCACTACCTAAGAGGTATGTTTGCTTTCCCCCCAAAATTGAATCAGAATCTAATCAAATTTTAGATGTAACTACAGTACAATCAATTCAGAGGATAAAGGAAATTAATAAACAATATGACAAAGATATAAGCAGTAAATCCAGAATGTATTTCTTAAATCTTGTAAGACCACCAAATAGTAGTTTATTCACTAAATAAATAATGACTCAGGAAAAAGTACATAAAATCAGGACGACCTGTTAAAAAGTTTGAGAGAAAAACAAAATGCAGGTATGACTACGCGCTGATTTGAAGTGACCAATTGTAGAAAGGGATTCCTAAGTCAATTAAGGAAAATTGAACACAGATTGGATATTAGATGATACTGACAAAATAAAGTTCTTTAGTAGATAATGACACTGTGATTGTTAAACAGAAGTTCTATCTCTAAAAGAAACATACTGAGATCTTCATGTGTAAAATGTTCAGAAGTCTTAGATTTCCTTTAGGAATACTACCTCCCATACTTCCCCCACCAAAAACCACAGCGTAGGGGCGGCTGGGTGGCGCAGTCCCTAAGCGTCTGCCTTCGGCTCAGGGCGTGATCCCGGCGTTATGGGATCGAGCCCCACATCAGGCTCCTCCGCTATGAGCCTGCTTCTTCCTCTCCCACTCCCCCTGCTTGTGTTCCCTCTCTCGCTGGCTGTCTATCTCTGTCAAATAAATAACTAAAATCTTAAAAAAAAACCACAAAAACAACCCACAGTGTTTGCACACAGGGATAGAACGACAGACCACAGATAGTTGTCAACGTGCGATGATGTATACTTTGGAGCATCATTATATTTTTCTCTCCTTTTGTGTATGTGTGAAATTTTCATAACAACAAACAATTAGTGGATTTTTAGTATTAAACTTCCTTGTGAGAGGATCCACAGTTAAGGCCCTGACCTATACGTGGCTGCTAAAATTGAATGAACTTGGCATTGACTAACTGTATTATTCAGTCTTCCCATGTTCTTAATCCTTAAATTAGGGCTGCTAATATAAGATTACTAAAACAATAATCTCAGAGAGGCAGTTCATACCTTTGACTTTTTCAGAAGATTCCTTGATTTCATATAGTGGGAAACAATCTTACTTCTATGCTTGCCATTTCATGGTCACCATTTCTAACTACTTTATTTTAAGCGCAGAAGCATTTGGCTTTCTCGACCCTGTAAGACCAAATTTGGAACTCAGAGTCAGCCTAGATTGTAAGCCACAAATTGAAAGCAGCTCCCTTAATAATGCGGTATTTCCTTCCATTCCTTCCCGTGGGCTGTTTATAGTCAGAGTTCATCTCTCAAAAGACTTCATAAAATAAAGCAAGAAGGTTAATGTACACCCAATGCCCTTGTGAGAGTCTAGAGGAAGAAAGACACATAAATAAATTTTTAAAAGCAGCAAGAAGGAATAAGAAATCACTAACAGTCTAAATATCTCATTATAATTTTCTTAGTGCTATTATCCCAGCCAGTAATTTATCTGATTTACAAGAATAAACGGGTAAGAGTTTAACCAATTTTCTCTAAATTGAAGTATAGTTGGCATACAATATCATGTGAGTTCCAGGTGTACAATTGAGTGATTTGACATTTACATATACTGCAAAATGCTCACCATGATAGATGCAGTTACCATCTGACACCACACAGTTATTACAATATTACGGATGACATTTCCTATGCTGTATTTTATATCCCTGTGACTTCTTTACTTTATAACTGGAATTTGACCACCACATTAGAAGGTTTACTAGGCTTTTTCATCCTGCAAATTCTGGGTTTTCAGTACACATGTGTCTGTTGCTTTCACCAAGTACTTTCCCTCTAACATTGTTACTTTTAGAACCC
Organism: Ursus maritimus; assembly: GCF_017311325.1. Taxonomy (NCBI): domain Eukaryota; kingdom Metazoa; phylum Chordata; class Mammalia; order Carnivora; family Ursidae; genus Ursus; species Ursus maritimus. The sequence continues at coordinate 59,637,856 of NW_024423344.1, read as the reverse complement.
AACTTCTAGGTCCCCAATTCTGTGCCAGTTAAGAATTGCAACCTACTTCTAGCAACTATAAAATTACAATGGCTTCAGTATGATAGACGCTTACTTCCTTTATAAAAAAGTTAATTCTTGGTCTAGGCCTCTAGGAATAGTATTTATGGCCTCATACTTTTATCATTAATTTGAACTCTTTATATTCTCTATTTTCTGATGCAGCTATTTTTCTTAAACTTAGCAGGCAGGGAGGAAAGGCAGAAGGGCACACCTTCCCATTTTAAATGAGACATTGTTGAAGTCCCATAAAACTTTTAAGCGTATATCTCTTTGGCCAGAATTGGTTACCTGGTTGATATAGCTGAAAGGGATATTGATAATTAACTATATATGTTATTCTGAGTTATATAATGCCCAAGTAAAATATCCAGATTCCTTCTAAAGAAGGAAGGAAAACATTGGGAGGCAATTAGAATTAATTGTCACAATGCATTATCATGCTATGATGCAGTTTTTCCAAGTATTTTTCTTTATTTTTCTATATAACAGAATAGAAAAGAGACATTGCAGCTTACTAATTATTAATGAGACAGCAAACTAAATAATCCTTTACTTTGGGATTTATATCATAAAAGCAATGAGAACTCCTTGGGGCAAAAACAATAATCTACAAAAATTTCATTTTAAAATCTCACTTGTTTCCGTTTATTAATTTTCATTATGAAATATATATTATTTGCATTTTTCCACATTTAATTTTTCATATGGAAGTATATAATTTCATATATGGAGTTATTCCTAAAGTATTCTAGGATAAAGGTTAATTCTGTAGTATGAGCTTAAGTGGTGTTAGTTGTGGAAGGGATCGATTTCATACGCTGGCTTTCAAGAATGAATAGTACAAGGATATAGAAAATTATACAGCCCACCTTAAAATTAAAAACACGTCAAAGGAAAACACAATTGTAAGGCCCACAGCTACAGCATCTTTACTAACGCTCGTCTACCTTAGCTCAAATAATTTTCATTGTTCTGTTTCCAAAAGGAAAATTCCCTCTATCCATGCTTTTAGATTATATTCATGGAAGCCCAAAGAAAGTAAGAATTGGATTGGATCAGGCAATAAAAATTAAAATTGCTTAGACTAAGTCTGGCTGCAATTTAGATTTTGACCACCTTGGTCAAGTTCCAATTTTAGCCTAAATAAGGACAACCCTGCACAATTAGCAGCCCAGGGAAGCTCCTCCTACGAGGAGATATTAAAGGAAAATGTGTACTGGGCTGCAAAACTGAATGCAGAATGGCTTTTTGTTTATGTAAGTAAATCAGGATGATATAATTTCATAATTTTACCAGCCACTGGGCGTTGCAAAAAAAAATCATAGCCGATTATTAAAACACAGAACACATGCTTTTTATTTATAATGATTTAAAGGACATTTATTTGGAGTCTGCAGTCAACTCGACGGTTTTTCTATGTATATCACCATGATTTTCTCTGTGGTATAGGAATTCATTGATTACAAATAGTAAAGATTTCCCTAGGCTCGTGACTATGAATGTGTTCCTTTTCTATTTAATTAAAATTTGACATCATGAGTCTTATAAACTTTCTCCTTTAATTAATTGGGAAATGCACAGTAAATAACAGAAAACTATATTGAAAATGTTTTCTTTAATTTTTATTTCATGCTTCTTTGAGGTTTTACAACCGAAAGCAGGGCGTTGTAAAATTTATGGGCGGCATTGAGCAGTAGACAACTTATTTAGCAAGATACACTTAAACTTTAACCCTCAGGTCAGCCAGATGGACATTATTACATGACTTCAAGCTTTGCTCAGCAAAAAATGAATTCACTTGACAAAAGTTGCTACCATACTTCCCTGTCAGCATAATTTACATTACAGAAGAAAGAAAAAAAATGGTTTGTACCCTACGGCAGTTGTATTGTAGTCAGCATTTTCTAATTGTACTTCTTTTGTTAGCAACATCATGTTGCGGCTTTTAGTTAATAGTCATTCTGAAGAATACTTTCTGAGGACATTACAGGAAAATTTTTGTTTTGAAAAAACTTCCAATCAAAGTTTGATAATGTGACAACATTATCAGCGTATCTGGCAAGCATTCTTCCTACATCGTTACTCGAGAATTTTTAAGAGGACAAAACTTTACATAGTGTGAACATTTAAAATGAGATATATGTATTTTAATATATATAAACATATATATATTTATTAACACAATAGTAAAACAATAATAGTAATAATGTCAGCATTAATAATTACACTGTGCTAATTATCAACAATTACAAATATTATCTGTAGTCATATTAATTTTATATTACCATATAATTATTACATGTTACTCTATAATCATACTACATACAATGTGATATAATAATATATAATTACAATAATTAGGTATCATTAATTTTATCACAATATAATATTTTACTTAGTAATAAATTTATTTATTAATAATAAACATGTGTGATTACCATTATTGTGTGCATATATTTTAAATTTTGGATATCCATTTCCACATCGATAGGCATGTAGGTTATTTCCAAAATCTGTGTTTACAGACAATGCTGTGATATATTTGTACGTGCGTAGTAAATGTATAGCACCATGAATGAGAAGGGAATACATTAGCTTCCAAAAAGTAATCCTCTCCAAGAAAGTGGAGTAAGAAAGGTGTAAGAAAGGGCATAGTTGCTCTTACTTTAGTCAGTAAAATGTATGTATTCTATGGAGCCACATATATCACATGTGACAAAATTTCAACATTAACAATTTTCTGTGGCAGGTATACAGTACTCTATTTTCTCATATTTTAAAAACTCTATTTGAATTTAAGCAAAAGAGATAAAACAAGAATATAAAGATTATTGCATACAATGAATGTTTTAAATTTAGACCTAGTTTAAAACTAGTTTCCCCGGCCGTACTTATTTATAGACATTTTAATTACACTTCCTTAACTTACATCCAGGTATCCTGACTATTATGAAAACTACCCAGGAATTGGAAATAGCACATGACTGTCTATAATATGGTGTGTTAGCTGAATCCACATGTAGAAGTCGTTGTAGGTGCCTTTATCTTAGCCAGGAAGTTGGCAAGTAATGAAGTTGGCAGTAATGAAGCATCTGGTTAAAATGCATCTTGGGACTCAGACCATTTGCCTCCTGAAATAAAAGCTTTAGGAGCCTTGGTTGGATACAGCAGGATAATGGAGTGTGATAGTTGCCACTGTGGTCATCACAAATATTCTTTAATACAAGTTGTTCTACTTTAAAGCAAAGGAAGCAAAAAGCAGAGCCCAGAGCCTAGCACTTCAGAAAAAAACTGTGTGTGTGTGTGTGTGTGTGTGTGTGTGTGTGTGTGACCACAAATCATCAAATGGTTCAAAGTAAAATAATTTTTTTTTTTCTGTTTGGACTGCAAAAGCTAATTGTTTTTTGTCAAATTGAAGTTATTGTTAGCAACGGCAGCAGACCTGGCCAGGGTGGTGGGTGAGTGAAACATGAGTTTGCGTCTTTTGCTGTGCATTCATTCCCCACACCACAGACAAATCCAGTGGCTTACAAACTGTCCTTTAAAGGTCTGCCCGCACAGGAGTGGTCCAGCAGCAGATAGACTGCCCCAGTCTCATTCATCCAGACAGTATGTTTTCAAGTGTAGTGTTTAAGAAGAAATTGTTAATCTGGAGTTTGGGGATGATCAGAGCAGCGAATGCATTGCTAAGGATTCAAAACCATCAATGTCCAGATTCAGTGAATATGTCTACACAGGATTTCATGGTCTAGTTCATAGATTTGAGATATTGTAAATGTATAAAGTGTTGACTTATTTCTTTTAACTAGCTTTGCCCCACACAGCCTGGTAAAGTGGCCCCGGAACTCACATTGATAAGGAATGTTCTAGGATAATAGTGAGTTCCAGAATGGAATTAATTTTCAACTATGATCTTATATGCAGTCAAAGAAGACAATGGACATCTTCCCACAGATTGGAACCCAAAACTGCCAGATTAATCAGTCACACGGAAGTATCTACCCCATGCGAGGAAGACCTTATTATTCTTGTCCAGTAGTATATATTATTCACTATATGTTTCCCTTGATTCCTTTTAGTAATGGAACACTTTGTATTGATCTTCTGGTTATTTTATTGGCTATTTCAACTAAATATTCATCTTTCATCTCTTTATATATATGGGGGAAGATTCCATATCTATGCCTACATTTTAACCCTTTGGCCATATAACATTCATAGAAAACCTTTTTAATATAACACACTAAGTGTGGTCCTTTTTTAGAGCACATACATGATGAAAGGGAACAATTCTAGCTATAGTAGCAACACTTAATTATTAGAAAAACTATACAGAATTTAAATACACAATTCATAGAAAGTGTTTGTAGGTGAACACCAACCTTGTAGCAGAAATTCAAGTAAGTCTTTTTGTCTGGATTACCATATTTACTGTCATGAAAATCATTTGCAAAAAGAGTTATAATTCACATTTGCCAAAAGGAAAAAAAAATCCCTAAACTTCAAAACGGCTAGCAATTGATCGAAGTCACAAACACTTAGTAAGTGTCCAAATCAGTATGTGACGTCGGGTGGCAGGAATCTTGAAAGGAGGAAGAATCTCCAAACGGAGGGTCATACACTGTTAAGGCAGTACTTAAGGATGCTGCCTTAGAGTCTGGTCACGTGGCTTGAAATTCCAGGAAGCTACTTGCCAACTTCTAGCCTTTGGGCATATCTCTACAAATTCACATGTCCACATCCCCTTACCTGCAATTCCAAAATTCAAAAGCTCTGACAACTGATAAGTTTTGTCGGTTTTGTGTAAACCTACTTGGTGGCAAAATCTAATCTGATTACCATGGAGACGCTTAGCATCTCTATCAATGCCAATTACTATGCGTATCCAAATGTTTTACTGAAGGTATTTCAGTATTTTATCATTATGTTTGATTAGACATAATACTGTAGATAATCCTAGAATGATGACCAAAATGCAGAGGGGTCATATCACTTCTATGAAATATTTTGCAGACGAAAGCACATCTGGCTCAAGATGTGTGCCTGAGAGATCGCAAACCTCTTATCCCAGTTATAAAATGGGGAGAAAATAGTATCTGTTACATAGAATTTTTATGGTAATGAAAATAATGTAGAATAGTTACTGACCTCAATGTCTCTCTTAATAATCACTCAGTCCATGTTAGTTATTATTACTATGCTTCCAAGGTAAAAGCCACAACTTATTTGTGAAGAACTGGTAGGAGATATTCTAAGTGACTTGAAAGTTTCAGCTGTCCCACATCATTGCTGTCCTTCTACTTCTTTAAGATATAATCGGTCCATGTCTATAAAGTAAATTATCTACAATAAGAAAGTGAGATAGTATTTTCTACAGCATAAAGCTCCATAACACAGTGGTCCAACATCCCCAGAGAAGCCAATAATTTTACACTTGGGGAATAGTTGTTTAAGTAAGAGCAACAGACAGGCATCTCAAAATAGGCAAACATCCCAGAATTGTAAGACCTATGAGCCTTTTATTGTGGGGGAGGGAGCAAAATACAACTCATAAAGCACAAATCCTAAAGTACAGAACTCAAATCACAAGTTTTAGAATAAAAGAATCTATGAATGGTGGGAAATTGGAACTAACAGAAGATGAGTCTAAAGAAATAATGCAAAGCTGTGGTTATAAAAGATCAGGCTATGAGCACGAAATCTACTTGTAGCGGCCGGCCTGGAAGAAGTCCCCAACAGTCCTTGCCTCCCCGTCTTCATTCCCTTGTGTAATTCCTTCCATTGAATGTGGGCTGAACTTGCTAACTTCTTTCTAAGGAGTTGAATATGGCAGAAATCAGCTTCTAGATTAGGGTGTAAAAGATTGGCTTTCGTCTTGGGGCCTCTCTCTTCCTCCCTTGTAGCTGTTAGGATGTGAGCTGCACTGAGAGACGTCTGCAGGGAAAGGAGCTGAGTCCGTGAGAACCTGAGGGCCTCAGGCCCACCACCTGTGAGGAGCTGAATCCTGCTTAGAGAGGAGACCGCCCCCATCAGCAGCTTGAATGCCACCTTGTAAGACAGCATAAAGGAGAGGCAGGACGCGCGCAGCTAAGCAACACTTGGAATTCTGACCCCCAGGAACAGAGATAGCAAATGTTTGCTGCGTTAAGTAACTAAGTTTTGGAATAATTTTTTATCCAGTAATAAAAATAAGGAAGCATTTAACTATAGAAAGAATGCTAAATGGCTTCCATTACAGAACAGAATATGATTTTTATAAACACATAAAGAGTTAAAGTGGATCGGCAGGTGGAGGTAATAACAATAATATAGAATGAGTGAGGTGCAGGAAGAAGGAAATATGTGTTCTGATATCTTATGGATATTACATAGGAGTAAAAATGCTACCTAGATTTCATAAACTATGAAATAGAAACATAAGAGCGTAATCTAAGCCATTAAGGTGCACTAGACAAAATCAAATAATGTACAGTTATGCACAAATAATGCACACAACATGGATATTAATACTAATGATGAGAAAGATAAAGAGGGAGAAGTAGCTAACACACACTGAGCAATTATTATATTTCTGTCTCTCTTCTTCTATATATATTAACTCATTTAATCCTTACAACAATCCTAGAAGATGCTATTATCTCCAATTAATAGATGAGAAGCAATTTTTTAAAATTACTAAATAACACAACCACGTGACTTAGAAAAGACTGTGCTCACACATAAAAATAATATCCTCAAATGTTTGTTATTAGGTAAGAATAAAATAAATGAGTCTTTAAATCAATGCCAAAAAATGACAAAAAGAAAAGTATAAGAATGGAAGTTTGGAATAAATTATTCATCTCCCCATGCTAAAAGAAATACAGGATCATGTATAACTAGAATCCTCCCAAATTGAGGCCTTTGCACGGGCTCCTTTGCTGCCCAAAATCCTCTCCCCAGAAATCTGAGTCTTCATGGCTCCTGAGTCACACGGTGTCAGATGTCCTTATCCCCTTATTGTCCTACATGTCACCTCTTCACGGAGCCTTCTTGGACACCAACATTAAAAGGCCCTACATGCAGGCTTTCTCTCTTTACATTTTTGGTAACTGAGGTAGATTCATTTAAGCTTGTCCTACCCCTCACCTATCGGTCATTAGCTCTCAGAAGATGATAACTGTCCTCATTTAGTGGTCATTTTAGTTCATATCACTTCATTGTTTCTCATGCAATCCTCAATCTCAATCTATTTTTCTAAAGTCACTACCTACAATGCTCTTGAAAAAACTATATAATGAATTACTTAGGTCTAGCAATTATAACTAGAGGTAGGATAATAATTCTCTTTTCAGGAAAGGAATCTGATTACATTTTAAAACTTAACTCTAAACAAACACAAAATGTGCACTAACTGTTAAGCTCTGTTTAGATAAAGAGGTTACAGTCAGCCTATTTATTATGACCACCATTAGCTGTAGTAAGAATAGAGTGTATGTATTTAAAAAAAGATATATCATCTGTCATTTTTTTGTTGATGATAAAAATTCTATTGTCAGAAAGTCTGAGTCATAAATACATCAAGTTTAGCGCCTAATTATTCAAGGAAAAGTTTAGCAGATAATTATTCAAGCAGTAGGAGAGAATAGGTGGTTCACAGATACAAATACATTTCAGACAAGTAAGTAGAAAATGAGACCATTTAGATGGTTTTCTCTAAAAACTGTTGTCTGTTAAATACAATTCTTATAGGTAAATACTTTTGCAGTGATAAGAGAATTAGCCACATGGGAAATATGATTGTTTGGATTGTAAATGATAACATTCTGAGTAAGATTCAGGGATCGGGGAGAAAATTGCTATATTCCCTATTTTGAGGCCCTCTTTTTACTTCAGATATACCCAGATATATTCCCAGACATATCCAGAATTGATAAAACAGCAAGGTTCATTTTAAGTTAAGTAGAGAACTGCAGATAGATAAGATCTACAGAGGTAATAAAAAAAGGAACTGGTAATAGCAACTAATAGGAACACTTCTAGAAATTCTGTAGTGCCCCTAGAGGAAAGTTGACTCTGAGTCTAGAAAATAAACAATATATATATATATTGAAGTACAAAGAAAAGGTAGCAAGTAATTCTAATAAATAAATAAAGCTTGTACATCTTTAATACAGTATTTATTTCAATCCTTTTTTATATAACTGAAACTTCAGGGCATCAAAGCTATATAAAACACCTGTTCTTTTTTTCCATTTAACATTTCAATTAAAGAAAATCATTAACAGTTAAAATTTTTTGTAAGCCAAAGTATTTTCTTAATAAATGAACAAATAAAGGGCTATTTTTTATTTTTAACAAATAAAAGGCTTTCTCCCTCCCTACAGTTACTCTTAAATGTTTTACAACCTAGAAAATTTTTTTCTTACCATCTAAAATTTTTGAAACAATGTATTTCCCATGGCCATCTGACCATAGGCCATTCTTATTTTTATTTGATTTAATATTTGTCAAGATTATATTGTCCCAAATGAAACTGACCCTCCACCCCTTTATTCATTCTTCCCTTCATTTATTCCAAGAATAAAATTAAGAGGAAAAAGATCTGTGGGAAAAAGTAATTATTAAAAAGAAGTTTTGCTGTGAAATTTCTTTGACACAGCTGAAGAAAAGGAAAAGACAGAAAAGGAAGACGGCATGTGTGCTTGCATCACTGAGAATAACAGAGTTCCGATACTGAACGGCAAACGTGGAGCTACAAAACAATTTGAATCCAAATTGATAAAGGAGTAAATAAATTGACACAGCTCTCTCTTTCTGATTACAATAAACTTATGAAAGTGGATAAATGGTGAGACTTATGACAGAAAATCATTAATAAGCTCCAATGTGAGGACGAAGTATTAGTGTACAGGGTCTCAGTGGGAGGACGTAAATTTAGGCAAGGGATCAAAAGATTTCACTGGAAGAGTGACAACCCACTAAAGAGGGGGGAATTGAAGTATAGAGGATCTCTGGAAGATATTAGGCAAAGGAAAGAAAAGTACAATGTAAAGAGATGTTAGAATATCTGGTTTATTCAAGGAACACCCAGGAGAGCAGGGTTCCCGAAGAGGCTAACAAGCAGTGAAAGGTACAGAAGTATTGTTAGGTCTCAGACCACTGCAAGGACTCTGGCCTTAACTCTGACTAAGCCATTGCAAGGTTTTACGTAGCACAGTGACTGTCCAAATTTAGGTGCGTCTGAAACACCTGCAGGAATTGTAAAAATACAGATTGCTGAGCTCTGCTGCCAGGATTTCTGACTCAGGAAGTCTGGGATGTGACCCCAGAAATTGTGGCTGGACTACTGACCCCATTTTGAAAATCTCTGGTGTAGAGGATGTACCTGCAATGTTTAATTCAATGAATCTGGTTTAGTTTTGGAAAGAGACCGACGTAGCTCAAGAGTGCAGGCAGTGGGGGAAGGCTTCTCTCTGTAGGCTGTGGTCGAATTCATTTTCAGGTCTACGTGGCATACGTGGCTTCTGTTAGGCTGTAGATGTGTGTGTACATTTACGATGATCTTCAAAAGACTGTAGTGGCTTCCCACTTCTGGGAAATGCTAATCGCCTCAGGGGACAAGTGTGCACTTTTGATGCCGGACCTGAATGCCCAGGAGAGTGCTGGGGTCTATGTCCTGTGTCTCGTGCAGCTCAGACACTCCTGCACAGTCTCGGGCCTGAGCCTCTCAGCCACCTGCCCCAGGTCGTCAGTCATTGGGGAAGGTGTTATTCTCTGCATGTCTACATTGCAAAGCACTGATGGCACCCTTGCTTGGACTGGAGCTACGTTCTGCAAGAAGAAAGTCACTGAACTTAACTTTAGATGAGCGATACGTAATGGGCCAGCAAGCTGTGTGTCCTTCTTGGCTGTTACCTCAAGAACCTGGAGAACTTGTCGTGCCTGCTGCCACCCTGCAGGCCAGTGAAGCCTAAAGCTAGTCAGCCTTTGAGGTCTGAGGGACGTACGCTTCTCACTGAATGTGGAGCTCCACAGACGCAGGCCCTGAGGAAGGGAGCATCACCTCACCCACTACCTTTGTTCATGGCTCCGTGGCATTTGTGACAGCCCTGGCAGATCTCCAAGAGCAGTCTAGCTGCCCCATGTGGCAAGACTGCTTGAAGATCCTGTGACCATCAACTGTGGGCTCACCTTCCATCACTCCTGCAATAGTATTTCCTGAAAGGAGCTATAGGATACCTTTCCATGCCCTCTGGCATTTTTTTTTTCTGTCCAGATAAGAACTTCAGGAATCCCAGCTCAGTATTTGATATAAATCACTAAGGTACTCTCCAGATCAGAGGAAGCAAGAGGAAGAGGCATGAAGAGAATGCTATGTTTGAGAAGTACAATCACTTTGTACTTTGTACAATCACTTTCGACACTTTTCTGTGAGAACGACCTAGAGGTTTGATGTATACAGTACATTTTCTCCACCAAACACCAGAAACACCACATATATGGCATGAAGCAAGCTGCTCCCATCACATGAAAATTCTAGAATGTGGCACTGAGCCCTTGAAAAACAATGGGGAATGAGCCGAAGGAAAAAAAAAATGACTAACTTTGCAAGTCAGCAAATCAGTGGAGCTGACAAAACGATAAAAGGTAGGAGAGAGGAAATAAATTCTGAATGTGGACAAATTAGACTGTTTGTACCGAATGGGCAAGAGGCAATTTAAGCAAATATGAGATAAAGAGATGGGCACTGTAACAAAACTAAAAGAATATCTCATAAATTTTTTGATCATACCTGCACATTGAAACGTCTGCTGGGGGAGAGAGAGGGCAAGTGTGCAGTCTGAACTGAAGTTACTGACATAGGAATATCCACCACAGGGATAGAAACCTAACATACCCAGACCTCTTCTCTTTCTCATTAAAGAAATACGGATTTGGCCTTCCTCCACATTCTGGCTTGGGCAAATTTATCAACCCATTTCAAAGTGGAAGTGATGGCCCATGTATGTACTCTGTTTCTTCCCACAAAGAGGAAAAACACTTTCTGACATGAAAGCTACTGAGCTAATGAAAATTGGTTTTTTCACAAGAATGTTAGGATCCTGAGTAATTGTCCATGAAATACCAAAATACCTATTTTGATAACCTTTTCTGGTTGTTGTCCCTAGAAAAATCAAACAAACGTGTTTTGAACTTTTTGCCTCAGAAATGTTTAAAGTGAGTATTTCCTGTGTCTTACATTTTCCTGTCAGCTCATAGGCTTCGAAAAGTGCTGAAACAAGCTTTGTAATGGAGTTAGTGGGGAGAGAAACAATAAAGCAGCTTCAGTGAGATCGTCACAGACCTGCCTAGAGATACGGTCTGTGCCGCTAATGTTTTCAATTCTCTTTCTCACCATTCCTTGTATCCCCTAATGTTTATATCCCAGCTGCCTCCCTGCCCATTGTGGGAAGTGTTGGTTGGAAAGGAAATAGCGCTGAGAGAAAATATTGATACATAAACCATGTGTTCGTTTTTATTTTAGTTCATTAAAATCTACGTTTACTGATGGAAGAAAAAATAATTCGTTGTCCTAAAAGGCAGCTTTTACATAATGGGAACCTATTTTACCACATGGCAATGATGTAGGAACTCAGCATTGAGTTAAGTACCAGGTAGAGGAGATAAAAAGAAGACTTAATGAAAAATTGGTTTATATATACCATAGATTTAAAAACAACAACAGCTGAGTTTATGTCCAGGTGAGTCATACACTTAATTTAGATGTTGTTAAGATGTGTACCAAGAAACAAGAGAGGGAAAAAAAGGAAGTTTGGAGGCAAGAAAGGGAGAGAAGGAAGACAATTGTAATGCAATAGTAATAGAAATGTAGCAATGTACTTAAAGTGATTGGTGGATCATTTTATTCAAGGAGCATATGCTATGGAATAGGAAATGAGATGGGAGATGTTAACATTGTCTTTGCCTTAGTTCACCTCTGTCCCCTATGTCTCTCACTGTGTGACATTCTCACTCTACTGAGTGTGATTCCTGTATTTAAAGACACAGTGGGAATTATTTTTCACATGTCTCCTAAAGGCAAGCTACTTCATAGTGGGCTCAGCCAAGAAGTTGGGATCTGTTCTATTACTGGCAGAAAAACCAGGTGGGAAAGACTTGGTAGATGGCCCCACATGCACTTTATGGCTTATTTAGGAAACTGCCAATGAGTAATTTTGCTTATAGGAAATGTCTGCCTTATCAGGAGATGTTAGGACCTAATTACCATGTACGGAACATGCAATCTTCCATCTGGTAGCACACAGCTTCTGAAAAGCCATATGTTTATAAAGTTTGGGATACAGTTATTTGTTAGTTTCAACATCTACAACTGATACATCGAACTGGTAGAACTAGATAAAAAAATGTAAGAATTTTTTTAACACAAAACACTGCAAGTAAATTCTATATAAAAAATAAACATTTTTCTTAGAGGGATAGAAACGAAGTGTCACTTGGCAATCAATGACCCAGAATATTCCACAAAAAAAGAGTTTTGATATCTTCAATGAAAAAATGTCCAAATTATGATGTTAAAACCAATTTATATTTAGACATGATACAGAATTCTTTTTTTTTTTTTAAAGATTTTATTTATTTATTTGACAGAGATAGAGACAGCCAGCGAGAGAGGGAACACAAGCAGGGGGAGTGGGAGAGGAAGAAGCAGGCTCACAGCAGAGGAGCCCGATGCGGGGCTCTATCCCACAACTCCGGGATCACGCCCTGAGCTGAAGGCAGACGCTTAACCGCTGTGCCACCCAGGCGCCCCATGATACAGAACTCTTAATCAATTCTTCTATTTTCAGTATAAAACATAATGCACAATTAATTCTTCATGCTGCCAGTCCTTTCCATAAAGTTGGTTTGCAGTAGTTGACATTTATCATATATGTATATATTATATCTTATATGCATATAGATATATACTACATATATAGTGTATATATTCAATATGTATAACATATATCTACATTTACATATTTCTACTTACCGACATACCTCTTTCTTTCTCCCTCTCTCTAATCTTCTTCAGAAGGTATTATTGGGAAGTCTCAAAATTTAGTGGAAGTTTTGACTAAACTCTGAAAGATTCATTTTCTCAGCAGACTATAAAATATAGACATTGGTTTATGGATTTAAAGGATAATAATGAAATGAAATGTTTTGCTATATGAAGTTCAAAAATAGCTATTGAAATAAGTGGAGATAGAAATTACTTATCCTTCCACAAGGCAATCTTTTCTCTCAAGGAAAACACATACACAAATAAATGGAGAGAGTATTTAATTTCTTCTGAATAGCAAAATCTGTCCTTAATGAAAAATAGGCTTTTGGGGGGCAAATGATTATACTTTCCTTTATTGTATAATTCTATAGTCCTGTAAATCCTATATGTCTTCATTTCATAAATCTTGTATAATACTATATACTTTATAAACTTATAGTCTACCTGGATGTGTCAAAAAAAGATAAAATGCATAAATAAATGAGGTAAAACTTTATGTACTAATATTTGGAAAGTTTATTATACTTAATTTTTTTGTGAGATGTTCTGAGATTGTAAATATAATGTCTAAGATGATCTAAGATATGTATCTGTCTCTGAAAATCATTCTTGAATGTTTTGAATATTTTAAATTCTATAAAACCCAGTTTCTGATACTTTGGACAACAAGGCTGGAAATGAGTCTACCTTACACTGAATTTTGCATTTTATTTTGCCAAATGTGTGATTTTCTAACCTCCCACATTTACATAGTTACCAAATGGACTTATGTTTGAATTCAGAAGTTATTTTCTCTGTTTCTGCTTTTCTTTAAGACAAAGTTCAATTACTGTATTTTTCCTTCTTAATCCTAACTGTTGTCACAGTTAAAAAAATTTAAAATAAGGGGCGTCTGGGTGGCACAGCGGTTAAGCGTCTGCCTTCGGCTCAGGGCATGATCCCGGCGTTGTGGGATCGAGCTCCACATCAGGCTCCTCCGCTAGGAGCCTACTTCTTCCTCTCCCACTCCCCCTGCTTGTGTTCCCTCTCTCGCTGGCTGTCTCTCTCTGTCAAATAAATAAATAAATCTTTAAAAAAAAATTAAAATAAAGAAAAAGTATAGTTCCCAATTCATCAATTAACTTTCTAATAATAAAACCAGGGACAATTAATTACATTCTTTTGATTGATATATTTATGGTTAACGACATGATACAAAGAAAGTTCAAACATTATCACTAGAAAAGCAATGGAGAAAAATAAAAATTATGATGTACATTTTCCCCTAGTTTTAAGTGTTCTTTCAGGGAATGACATTTCCAAATTCATAATCGTTCTATTTTGAGAACAGATCCATGTCATATATTTATTTTTTTATAGTCATTGTCTCTATAGTCCAATATTGATGAATGTTGGGTCAAATCATTGTGACAGTTGAGTTAACATTACCTGGATTTACAATTCTCATTAATCAAATTAAGTTTGACCATCATTTTCTATCCATATAGAAGAAGGAAGGAAGGAAAGAAGGAAGGAAGGTAGGAAGGAAGGAAGGGAGGGAGGGAGGGAGGGAGGAAGGGAGAGAGGGAGGAAATGGGAGGGAAAAAAGGGAGGAAAACATAGGGTTATTATGGGTAATATGAAAACATAAAAATACTAACAGACTCACTAGATCAAATGTAAACTATCAATTTGTGTTTAAACAGCATATAAAGGCAACTAAATGAGTCAGTAAGTAAATAATTTAAATAATTAATTTTGAATACTTGGTTTGAGTTGCTATTTAATTTTAATAAAATGAAACAAATATTTCTGTATATGATTTTATATAGATCATTCTTATCAAGATTAAACATTCTCTAAACTTCTAAATGCAAGGAATATGCCTCCTGATTGCATTTTAAGTAAATTATTCTGTAGCATATGCTTTTCTGATAGAGACTTGGTCAGCAATGAAAGTCTTACATAAGTCCAAAGACAAAAGACACATGTAAATGTAATTAAATCACTCGGACTATATTAAAGAAGAAGTCTTTGAAATAAAAACAACATGAAAGATAGTATGTCTGTCAGAGTAATACTGAATATCTTTCTTTTTTTCAAGATTTTATTTATTTGACAGAAAGAGAGCACAGCAGGGGGAGCTGCAGAGGGAGAAGCAGGCTCCTCACTGAGCAGGGAGTCTGATGAGGGGCTCGATCCCAGGACCCTGGGATCATGACCTGAGCTGAAGGCAGAAGCTTAACCAACTGAGCCACCGAGGCACCCTGAATATCTTTCTTAATAAGGATTTCTAGCACCATGTCATTTAAATTAATATGTTTCCATTTCTTTTGTTTTCTCAGACTTTTACACATGCTAGCCAGGTGTTAACATTTTATGTAATTGAAAAATGTGACATAAGTAATAAGCCAGAAAAGGTGGTTTTTCACATTAAAAATCACATTTGTGGGTGCATATACAATGGGTATTAGTATCTTAACTTTAAAATTAAACCATGCTAAGTTTTTCTTACTTTATTGTGCAGATCTTTGTGTTTGCATGTGTAGGTTAGGGAGAGCTGCTAAGAGCAGGGTCTCTGGATTTGGATTTCCTTCTCAGCTCTATCACTAAATCAACAGGGTTAAATCAGAAACTATCTGCACAGTATTTAGTGTGTGTGACAATTAATAAACATTTAATAAGTGATAATTATTACCACCCATTGTTAGCAATTATTTTGTGTCATGATCAGAATTTCTGTTTAAAAAAACCAATCAATTTCATACCCTTTGTAATTATTAATTTACTAGGTCCTTTGATATAAGTCATCACATTTTATACTCACTTCTGTATCAAAGAAAGGTTGATTTGCACAGTACACAAGGCTAAAATGATAGCCTACTCTGGAAGATTACCATGGCCTTTTTATTCTTAATTCGGTTTCTTTTTACAACACAATATTTCTTTCTAGTTTCTCAGGGACTAAAAATGGGTGAGAGAGACATGAAGAATGGGTCCAGACCTGGTTCTAAAATGAACTACTCTTTAAATTACAATATTTTATGGAAAACAATTTCAATTTCATCACGGTTCAATTGGGATAAATAGTACTTCTCTTTAGAATGTGTCTAGATTATAAAATGATATGATAATTTAACCTCTACTAGCTTGTCAGTGTTTAATTTGCAATTCATATTTATATATATTGTTCGAAAGTGCATGTCTCCAGGTGATATTATGCTTAGAAGATGAGCTACACATTAAAAATATATCCATCAGAGTAGTTATCTGAAGAGAGGAAAGATGAGTTGTAATTGACAAGATACTTAAAAGTAAGCTTCTGACCCAAAGGTACTTACAATGGATGTATGCTTTAAAATCTGTTGGCTAAATTGTAGAGTTCTAATCTATGTGCTTTTCCATGTGCTTTATTCCACAATAAAACATTGAAAGGATCCAAGTGAAAAACATATGTCTAGTCTAAGACTTACTTCTGAGTCTAATCATGAGGTGTAGCATAATACCCAATCATCAATGCTTTAACTGCTGATTATCGGATGTACCTAAGTGATTTATCAACCTAAATTTCCAAAAGACTATGATAAGCAATTATCCCCACAGGAGGAGTGATATGGAGCCCCCATGAGCTTCCCTCCAGTTCTAAGATTTCAGATGCTACTACTCAAAGAGGAAGCAAACATCTCTTCAGTCTAACCAAGGCAAGTATAAGATTGAAATTTTTGCTGTGCATGTGTCCGCATTAGTAGGGAAAAACGCAACAGCTGAGAAATGGGGGCAAGATGAAATATCCTTTGGACTCTCTGTGACTTATCTTCAGTCCTCGTTAAGTGTCTCTCACACTTGCAAGTGATTAAATCTAGTCTTCCAACCAGAAAATTTTTGTTGGTGCAATGATTTACCTCGGTTCCATCTAAAACACTTAGTTTAGATTTCGCTTTTAACCTGGAGCTTTGGACTTTAGAAAAAATGTTTTCTTGGGGGTATTATTTTAATTCCCCATTTAGAACATATTCCTGAAGCGGCAGAATTTCAGCACCACATTATTAATAAAGCACGGTGTTCACACACAAACTTATTTAGCAGAGATTGAAAAAACCCCACTGCTTCTTACTTCATGCTGTCTGTTCAAATGTTGACAACCATTGCCCCAATGCATGAGGAAACCTGTCAACTTGCCTCTGTATATATATTGATCAGAACAATGTGCTCATGCTTATTTTATTTCATGGGCTTTATGTGAATATAATGATTTTAAATAATTTAATTTGGATTACTAAATAGCCAGTTCCTGTCAAGTGCGATTGATCTTCCTCTGCCTGAAATTAATTACCTAAAATTGCAATAATAACTTCTATTCACTAGCTTCCTTTTTTGAAAAACAGAAAAATCAGAGCATTTCATTTGTGAATTTATTTACTCTGCCTAAACTCTACGTATTCTCTAGTGTTTTTTTTTTTTCTTTTCTGTTTTTTTTTTTCCTGAATTTGTTTAATAGCAGACCATCATGTTTAAGCAGATTAATGAATAGGGTCTATTCTGTTTCTGATACGTTGCCCCAGCACTTGGCCAATGGCTGGCACGCAAGAGTCTTGCAGGTTAATTTTGAGCCCCTCTATCTTTCCACCATAACTCAGGGCCCTAGCCTTTCCCCAAAAGGCCCTTCCTTGTCTAACGTATGCTAATGCTCTGGTATTTGCAGTGCAATGGCAAAATTTATCAAGCTAGAAAAGCACCCAGTTTAATAAAAAAAATTCTACTTTCAAATAGATACAAGGGACTAAAATTTGTTGAAGGGGAAGCTATTTGGAGGAAGTGAGCTGTCTTTTCACATTTCTTAAGTCACATAAACCACCTATATTTTTTATACCGGCCCCCTGAATTAGACTAATAACTTACAATTGCATAATCATTTTTTTTGCTTTGCATTCATTTGCAAAATTTCTTCATATATCCTAAAACTGATTCATGTACAAGAAATTCTATAGTTTGAGGACCATGATATAAATATGTGAGCAAAAGAAATATGCAGTTTCATTATAACTAAAGATTATTTTCACACGTGGGAGAAATATTTTACCTGGTCTTTAAGAAAATATAATGATTTATTTTATACTATATATTAGCTTCATATTTTAAATGATTTTAAATGATTGCAGAACTCATCATAAATAAAACCCTGTTCAAACTTGCTACATAAGATATTACAGAAAAGTCAGTTGATTTCCATACATATACACACAATGATAACATAGAAACATGCATTCTACATTCCAATTCACAGTAAAATTATTGCAATGCAAATTATAGAATATCTTTGTAACAAAAAATGCAAAATGGTTTATTACTTTTGATCTAAATTATAATCATGTAGCATTTTTTAAATTTATTTTTTAAACCTCATTTATTTCATTTAGGTATAAGTAAATTTCAACTACCTTGATAGAACTGAGCCCAAATAAAACCAACAAATAGTAAACATAATTTGGACATATGATTTTGCTCTTGCATTTAAAATTAGCTTTGTCATTTGCATTCGAAGCAAGCTAATGTCCTCAGACTAGGGATCACTCATTCACAAAATAATACAAAGCTATGACATTCTCTTGTCTCTAGCATTAGAATCACCAACTAACCACTTAAAATAACAACATAGCACAAACAACAGTGTCAATATTTTAAGATTTGGAATTACTTAATTCACATTTTCCAGGGATACTAGTAATACAAACTTTATAAATCCTTCGTGATGAATGAATTTCAGTGTAATATCTAATTAGAGAACATCTCATCTAAACTTGGCATCATTTCAAAATTCTTTTAGAATGAAAGTAAAAAAAAAGCTTAAGTTCCAGTCAACAGGAAAATAAAATCGATTTTCAATCAAAGATAAAAATGTCATTCAACTCAAATAATTGTGATAATTTTACTACACACACCAATTCATAAGATATTTGAGAAGAAAAAAATTGGCACCAAATAGAACAACATTCACTTTTAGAACAAAAATACAGTAGATATTGAAATATGATGGTCAAATATGGAATGAACTTAAGTTGTTAGTAGGGGTAAGGGTTTTTTTGTTTGTTTGGAGATAATTATAGATGCACATGCTGTTGTAATAAATAATTCAGAGACGATCATATATCCTTCACCCAATTTCCTTCCCTGGTAACATCTTGCATTGCTGTAATTCTGGAATAGGAGTAAAATCTTTGAAATCCCTCCTTTCAATAATCTATCTTGTGCCTTTCCTTAACTCATTTACTAGTTCTAGGAGATGTGTGTGTGTGTGTGTGTGCACATGAATTCTCTGGAATTATCTACATAAATAAGTATGTCATCTGAGAAAAGAGACAGTTTTTTTTCTTCCAGTCCAAACTATATGCATTTTATTTCTTCTTGCTGTAGTGGTTTGAATTTCTACTACTAGGTTGAAGACTGGCATACAAGCCTCCGCTCATGCCTTGTTCCCAATCTAAGAAGGAAGTCATTCAACTTTCACCACTAAGAATGACATTAGCTGTAGAAGTTTTGGAAATACTTTTCATCAAATTAAAGAAGTTCCCATCTGTTCCTAGTTTTTAGAAAGGTGTTTTTTGTTTTGTTTTTTGTTTGTTTGCTTGTTTTTGTCATCAATGGGTGTGGGAATTTGCTCCATGTAACTTGATAAGAATATATGATTTTTCTTCTTTACTCCATTGTCTTTGATTTTGAAATGTTGAAAAAGTCTTGCATAACTGAAAATATCCCACTTGGCTATGTTGTATAATTCTTTTTATATATTGCTGGATTTGATTTGCTAAATATTTTGTTGTGATTTTCTCATTGATTAAACATTCTTTCAAAAATAATCTAATTATTTTTAGCTCTCTCCAGAGCCCTTTGCGTGTGTATATGTGTATGTGTGTCTATTTTAATCATGGCCCTCTCTTTGGTTTATTCATTAGTATAATAGCACTGCATTATTGGCTATCTACCAAAACGTCTTAAAAATCTATTTCAAAGGAAGGCAGCAGAGCATTATGACCATAGTGACTAAAAGCATAGGCTCTGGAACAGATTTCATAAGTTCAAATCCCAGGTTCACTACTTTCTAACTTCGTAACCTTGACAATTTATAGAACATTTTCTTTTCCATGGCTAAATCTCTCTCTCTTATATAAAATGACACAGTAGTACTTAAAGCATAGAGTTTGACTTATATATGGCTTATAAATATAAGAGGGGCTAAGACTGAAGATGGTTGCCAAATAAACTATAATTGTATCTGTAAATATTTTATTAGAGTAGAATATATTCACATACCACTTGCATAAAAATAGTAACAATAAAAAAGAAGTATGTTTTAATATAAGATCATATATTACTAAGTTTGGGGTTCATAATCTATAACTTGGATTGACATTTATTGTGTAACTCGCCTGGAGTAAAACATTCAGTTTTGGTTTATTTGTAGTATTTTGGATTAAAGACTTGACTTTGGAGGGGTTTTGTCTTGTGAAGACCAAACAATATAAATCATTCACTCACCAAAATATTTAGTTCAATTATCTATTCTCTCTCTCTCTCTCCCTCTCTCTTTCTCTCTTTCTCTCTCTCTCAGCTATCTAGTTATTTACTTATTCATATGCTCCAGGAAAAGGTCCAGATCATAAAGCTAGAGGGATGAGCGACACAGAGAAAGACCACTTCATTAGGAGCTACTGTTTTCACTGAAATGGAAGACATGCACATGCAAAGAGTCTAGGTCGGGGCGCCTGGGTGGCTCAGCCGTTAAGCATCTGCCTTCAGCTCAGGTCATGATCCCAGGGTCCTGGGATCGAGCCCCGCATTGGGCTCCCTGCTCGGCACGAAGCCTGCTTCTCCCTCTCACACTCCCCTTGCTTGTGTTCCCTCTCTTGCTGTCTGTCAAATAAATAAATAAAATCTTTAAAAAAAATGTCTAGGTCAGAACATGACCATAGTAAATACTTGAGGATATATCTGTTTCCATGACAAAGTTTCTATGTCAGAGGTCACTGCCATCCATCTATACTTTTAATTGTGAACAATATGTATGATACTCTTATATCCAAAGAAACTATGTGACAGCACACTTCTTTGCAACCAAATTGAATTAATAAGATCCAAAAGAAAAAACATTTTTTAAATCAAAGAATATGTTCCTTTACACAACTGTAGACATGTTTGTTCTGCCACAAAATATGTTATTTTATTATGTCATACAGCCAGGGCCCTCAAGTAAAATAAGAGATTAATTATGTACTCTATTACTGATTTTTAGGTAATATATAAAGTCCACAGAATTTTTTTAAAAAGCTTTACATATACTTCTGACTATCCTACCAGTTAATTAACTTCCTTTTTCTCAGATCTCAATTCAGATGACTTTTTTATGATTTGTGCCTACATATTTCTGTTAAAATTAGATAAAAATTTAAAACCAAATTGAGCACATAGTGCAGGTTAATGTTTCCTTCAATGTTTGATAAAATTAATAAAATAAACAGTTGCCATAACACTGCAAATCTGATTGCTAGGAAATAATTTATTAACTACCAACACTCTGCAAAGACCCACAAGAGCGCTGGTGAATTTGCAGATTTCTGAGAACTCCAGCAATGCTTACGTTCAAGGACACATTAAAATGCTGCAACCTCAGATTTCATTTTGACTATTCCTGGAAAACTTCCAACAAAATGGCTAAAAAGCCTACCATAGGAAGCCAAACATCTTATAGAGTCTGAGAAGAAGAGAACATTTCTGCTGAATAGAATACCTATTTCTTTTCATGAAAACATGCTTCCCTAATATATGTCTAATAATGCATAACCTATCAGTACAAGTCTAACAAAGCTTTTAAAGTTTCATCTCTTTACATGACTTCTCTGCTGTGAGAGAAAATAATGCACTTGTAAAATCCATGATATAGAACACTGTGCATATTTCAAATGAGATAAGAAGGTATTTGTGTAGTTGACTATGTTTGCTATTGCAATAATGGCATTATTTTTCCAATATACCACTTGAGTGCTGAGTATATGATTCCCTTGAGGCATTCATTTTCATTATAAACAGGCTACTACTGAGACTACTTTTATAGTCACAATAATTTGAAATTATAAAACAATTTCTGAAAGCTTTGTTAAAGAAACAAAGTACAAGCGGAACTATACTGCAGCCCATTTTTCTACAACTGGCACTAGATGGGCGATATTATCAGTGCGCGGTATACAAAGGATGAATCGTGTGTTGAGACGGAGTCAGGGTGTTCTTTGACAGAATCCATACTGGATGTGATGCTGTAAAATGAGCCAGTCAGTGGAAACTAGGCAGGCTCCAGTTCTAAGAGAATTATATACTTTTTTAAGATTTTAAATTTATTTATTCATTTGACAGAGAGAAAAAGAGAGCACAAGCAGGAGGGAGCGGCTGACAGAAGGAGAGGGAGAAGCAGGGAGGCCATGAGGGGCTCGATTCCAGGCCCCTGGGATCATGATCGGAGCCAAAAGCAGACGCTTAACCGACTGAGCCACCCAGGCACCCCGCCCCTTTTTTAAAGATTTTGTTTATATTTTAGATGGTTTTAACACTTCTAAAAACTAGTTCTTTGATTCTTTATTTGTCTATTATTTGGGTAATTGTAACAATCAGTGAAGGATAGGAGAACGAAATGAGATTGGAATCCAATATAGCACGAATATAGACAGTACTCTGTAATCAGCTCCTTCAGACTTTCATTCCAGATAGCGTAGAGACATGAAGTAGAATAAACAAGTTTCCATCCACCCCTGCTTCAATATTTGACAAAGGTTGTGAATTTCAACCACTAAAACTCAAATTTTAAATGTTTCTCTTTGAGGACTTGTGTGTGAATATGCATGTGAAAGTGTGTGTTAACATGTGTGTCTGCATGTGTTTGTATGTTTGGAGAGAATGACATTTCCCTGAATTGGTATATCAAGTAAAAAAGTAAAGTTCCAAACTAATAAAAGCACATATGCATTCTAAGTGGCTCTGATAAGCATTTTAGTAGAAATAACTCCTATATATAATATGTGGTCATGATTGGGTTATAGCCACATCTCCATTCTCATTAGGGATTCATAGAAGATCACAGGTATGGTGTTGGTCAGGATTTCACCCTCGTTCCTGCCATCTTGTTTCTTGATGGTCGCCATATCCCTCATCTATTTCAAGGGTTTTTAGTCTTATGTTTTCAAATTAGCTCTCATCAAGTTTGACAAGTTAGGGTTCTGGAGTCATATCTTCAAATTCTTAAAAATTGAACTAAATTTCCTCTCTCTTCCTTTACTCTACCATTTTTATTTTACATACTGACTCTTTCTTATACATATTCTATTTATAGTTTTCAAGCCATTGTTAATTAATAGTGTTTATATCTTATGTAACTAGTCTACTGACTGCATTTTGGGGGAGGATATTCCATTAGCTGTTTGTAATGCTATCCTTTGGATATGATTGTTTTGGGTTTGCTTTTTATTTTTTTTCTTCAAATTCACCTGCCAGGAAATCAGTTATACTATATAACAATTTTTTAAGCTTTGCATAAATTGCCTGTTGACTACCGGCGAAAGAAAAGATCTGGTAGAGGGCAGAAAAACAGCTAAATTCATCCTGGGTTTAAGGTGGCAAAAGACACTATACCCTCCTGATTCTGCCTTTGGGTCTGTAACTATTATTTGTCTGTTGTGTTTAGTCAGTGTTTTTACTTCTTTTATTCCTAGCTATAAAATTTTCTCAAAGATCTCACCTTTTCTCTTTACTGCGTAATGCTGAAAGATCTAATACTTTCTTCTTGTAGACATGTCAATTTTTAAAAATATGCCTCTGTAATTTGTATGGTGCCTGGGGGAATTCCACAATCTATGAATGACATTATATCTGAGCATATACTTATTTTCATAATTTGATACCATCTACATTTAATGACTTTTACATCAATGCATATGCATGGCTTAACTGATATAAGCCACATTTGCATAGTTTATTTTCCAGGTAAGCGAAATTAAATGTTAAGACTGTAGATTCTTTCAAAAATCACATGTTCCTTTTAGAGATAATTAATAGCCATTAAGCTTCTATAAAGTTGAAAAATAAAAATAACCTCAAAAAATGAAACAGTTTACACATCAGAAAATCAGTCCATGTTTTAACATTTCCTCATCTATTTGAAACAGGCACACAAAAAAACCCCGACACACACCACCACACATATCACCAAAGCGGAGCACTGTGGTAGTAGCAATTTGTAAATATACAATTCTACTTACTACAGAATGAATCCTTAAGATTTTGATTGATGATAAGTAAAAGAGGGAGAAACAGATGAACCAGCTCTTATAAAAATAATTAGAAACAATTTTTTCAAAGATAGCGACTTCATTGTTTTTAGAAAAACTGAGCTTTAGTCTTTTGAAAAATAACTGTATCATCAATTGATGTGTTATCATGTCATATTATTAAATAAAGCAGAATCAGCCTTTCATTTTCTCAGGGCTGGCTTACAGATTTTAAAGCTTTCAGAAATTAGAATAAATGATCATTTTGAAGGAAGAAATTTTCCTCTTGCAAAAGATGTATTCAAAGCTCTCCTAGATATAACACTTGCTTTGAAAATGACGTGTCTGATGAGGCTTGTCTATAATTAGGAAACATTCGATAAACTTCCCATTGTAGAAACAGATTGAACAACTATTTCACAGTAAATCAGAATTTCGCTATCAGGTTATGTGATAAGCTCTTCTGTATTGCTCAGTAAATCATGAAGTGTGACAATAGGGACACTCAATGAGTTCCTGAGAACTGCATAATAAATTGTGAAATTTCACAATAAGTTGCACGATAAGCTCTACTGTATTAGTCTCTAAATCATGGGCTTTCACAATAAAGTTCTACTAGGAATTTCACTTTTCTTTGCTATGTCTACTGTTATTAAGGGGCATCTATCAGTCAAGGATAAAACTT
This sequence comes from Ursus maritimus, assembly GCF_017311325.1. Classification (NCBI taxonomy): domain Eukaryota; kingdom Metazoa; phylum Chordata; class Mammalia; order Carnivora; family Ursidae; genus Ursus; species Ursus maritimus. The sequence continues at coordinate 59,612,814 of NW_024423344.1, read as the reverse complement.
ACCATTAAAATATCAAGTCCTTCTCTCCCACATTAGCTAGAGTCATGATATTGAGAAAATCAGGTTTTATTTGTGTGAAAGGAAAAGAAAAACTATCTTGTTCCATTCATTAGTAAAATTAATTGCAGCAACAACTTGAGTTCACATGTTTGTGATAGAGAACGCATTAATTTAGAGTAGATATTATAAAAAGACAATGTATTTAATCTAGGTTAATACTTAAGTACTTAGAACAAATGGTATACATGAATACATTAACTATAATTAATAACAAGGGAGAGATTAGACTAAGTTTAAGCAGGCAATCACAATTATATAAAATACACCTGTGTGTGTGTGTGTGTGTGTGTGTGTGTGTGCAAATGGGCACACACGCAGACAGAAAGAAAGAGCAAGAGGGAAAGAAATGTTTACATACATTTTTTTAAAGGTGTGTTTATTCTCTAATTTTGAAAGCTGTGAAATATATTTAAGCTTTTTATGATTTGGGAATTTATTTAATAGGTATAATATGACTTACATGAAATAGAAGTTTAAAGATCACTAGATTCGAATCCTAGTTCTATTGCTTAAATGATACGTAACTGAATGTAATTACTTATATGACGTTTATTCATGTTTTTTAAGATAATATTTTAACAGAATAGCAAAAGTGAACAAATTTAACATGCATCTGGGGCATTCTTCTCTAAATATTGCTTAATGATTATTTCATCTTTGAAAAGGTAAAAATTAAAAAGCCCCAAATATCAATTTTTAAACTTTAATTTTAAATGCAGGTATCTTAAGAAAATAAATCAATTTGTTTTTTAAAAAGGTTTAATTTAATTATTTGATATGTAGAGAGTGAGAGAGAGAGAGAGAAAGAGTGCTTGAGCAGGGGGAGGGGCAGAGGCAGAGGGAGAAGCAGACTCCCTGCTGAGCTGCTGAGCAGGGAACATGACACTGGGGGGTAGTGAGGGGCCTTGGTCCCAGAACCCTGAGATCATGACCTGAGCCAAAGGCAGACACTTAACCCATGAGCCACCCAGGCATTCTGAAAATAAATGAGATTTGTACAGGATGACAAAATGAGTCCATGAGAAACATGTGATACCTGACATCAGAAAAACTTCTTAATCCAAATATGATATAGCAGATATGTCAATAATAATGAGAACCATAATTCTATACGGAGGACGGAAAGAAATGGAGGGCCTTACTACAAACATAAACATCATTGGAGAGAGAGTTCGGTGGCATTTAGGCTTTGCTTTCGTGGGGAAAAATTATAACGTATTGTTCGACTATCAAACACACCCCCTACACACACACACACACACACACACACACACACATGCATGGGTGCACATATGTGTAATTTTGTTATGTTCTGATACTCAAATTCTTTTTTATGTGATTAAGCCACTGAAAATATGGGAACTCCGCAGAAGATCAGACCCTATTCAAGAACAGTCACTACTATTAGGTTCATTGCTGGCTATATACTTCGATAGGAAGAAGAGCTCATCATGAAAACATTCTATTTGGATCCGTATGGGCCAATATAGGAAACATTTTCTTCTTTATACCCTACACCCAGTAATTAAGATTTCTTATCTCTTTTTTTCTTTTCTTATTTTTTTCATTTTATCCTATAATATAGAGATGATCACACACATATTCACATACACATACTTCGACAAGAGAGATAAGAGAAATTATCTGGTGGTGTGAAATTGGGTGAAAGAGTTTTTTTAAACATGAGATTAATGTCTTATGTGCAGTATGGCTTATTATATTAAAGGAAAGCCTGGTAACTAGGTTTGACACTAACACTCTACTTTTTTGTTTTGCTTTGTTTTTTCTTAAAAAATAATCTTATTTCATCATAAAATAAAGATAAAATACAGTTATATGAATTGATCATGTCTTGTTTTCAAGTTATTATGATGGGAAAAGTTGTCAGAACATAGAGATACTAGGAATCCTCTGGATAAACGTAAAGTAGCCCACCTCTAAACTGCAAACGTAAGAATTGGCTGGGTTTTCATATAAAATGTATGTAAATCAAAACAAAACTGAATTACCTTTAAAATAATATTTTTTGAAATCCTAAAAATATTAGAAAAACTAACGTGAACACAATCTGAACTAGTTATTAATCATTTTATGATTCCTTGATAAGCTTTGAAACATCTAAATAAAGTCCACCACATTTTCATTGTAATGTTAATATATCCACACTATAAAATATCAAAATCTTTAAGCAAGACAAAAAATTTCGAGTAGATATCTTATCCGTTCATGTAGATGATATTAAATTCCAGAAAAGTAATCATAGAACACAGCAGGAGTTGATCTCAAGAATATTAATGAAGAAAATGGCATAATTAATATTCTCAAAGTCCCACATGTAATATTTCTGTTTGGGCAAGGCTAGAAAAGATGTCCAAACTGCAAGCTTTGAATTTTGAGAGAATTTTAGTTTTGGAAAATAAGTGGAACATGATAACATTTTTAAAAAGTAAAACAAAACCCCTTTTTCAAAATAAACATTTTGCCATTTGCATTTAGCTTGAAAATTTCATTCAATATAATGAATCATTAAAATTCAATCCATACACATCAGGTTTCCACCAAGATAGATTAGCTCCACTCCTTCCTGGTTCTCCTCCCTCTTATACTAAAATGTACTGGATATAACATAATAAGCATAGTAAGATTCTGAAAGCTGGAAAGAAAAAAGTAGAGTTCTTAGGGACCTCGGTACTTGAGGAACGACGCAATAGTGAAGTCCCTGGGTTTTGTTTTTCCTTTCCACAAGTCCCATAGAGGGCAGCGTCGAACCAACACACACACACACACACACACACACACACACGCACACACACACACACACACACACACACACACACACACACAAACTCCGAGTCTTTCTTTCTGAGCCGAAGTGTTTGAAAATGGTGGCCTAACAACAGAAAATCTTTTGGCGATACTAACCTTACTTCATCCTAGCACCAACGTAACGATCACACCCTATTTATGATTTCGGCGGGCCCAACCCACTTTCTTGGTGGAAGGCAGCAGTCAGCTTCTCCCCCTAGGTTGATCTTCCTGTGCAAGTAAATGACTCATACTCCAATCCCAAATCAGGGTTGTGTCCCTGGAGTACAGCGAGGAGCTGAACTTCCACCCACGAAGCATGGTGAGAAGCCACTTACCAATCCACTTCTCAACCCCACCCCGCCACCCCACCCCCGTGCATTGTCAGCAGCTCCACCAATTAGCTGAGTCTTGGCATCAACAACACCGAATTCAGGGCTCTATGATTTAGGGCTACACAGACCACCTACTTGGCCCAACCCTGTTGTTAGCCCATTGCAAGGGGAACTGAGCCTCTACCCCTACCCAGCATCACAAAAGGTAGAATGAAAAGACGGGAGATGGAGCTAAATGGTACTTTAATTCCTTCCACCTCCCCGGGCACCAGAGGGATTCAGTAGGGAGCTGACCTTCTGCCTCCATACTGTAGGAAGAAAGAACTAGATAACAGAACCAAACAACAGAATCTAATCTAGTCTGAACAGTATATTTAAAGGAATTGAAATTAAACAGGAGACCACAATAAAATCAACTTGGAAATCAATTACAGAAAGACTACAGGAAATTTTTTAAACAAGTAGAAATGAAACACTATACTTCTAAATAATACACGTGTCAAGGAGGTAATGTCAAAACAAATTTTTAAAAGTACAAAAAATGGAGTAAAAATGAAAATGTAACAAATAAGTGGGACATGCCGACAGCAGTGCAAGAGGGAAATTTATAGCACAGAATGCTTACTTATTTAAAAAACTTAATAATTAAGTTTCTATCTCAAGAAACTAGGAAAAAAGGGACACAATAAATGCAAAGGAGGAAGAAGGAATTAAAGAATAAAGATTGAGCAGAAATAAATGAAATTGAAGACAGAAAACAACAGAGGGGAAAACCGCTTCTTGGAAAAAAAAAGAACAAGAAAAGGTATAACCCCCTAGAAGACTAAGTACTATAAAAAGAGGAAAATAGAGAGGAGCCTGGGTGGCTCAGTTGGTTGAGCGCCTGACTCTTCGTTTCGGCTCAGGTCCTGATCTCATTGTTCATGGAATCGAACCCTGCACCTTGTGTTGGCCTCTGTGCTCAGTGGAAGTCTGCGTGGATAGTCTCTCCCTCTGCCACTTCTCCTGCTTGCACTATCTCTCTCGCTCTCAAATAAATAAATAAATCTCAAAAAAAGAGAGAGACAGAAAAATACAATTAAAAGATAACAAGTATGAAATAGAGATATCACTACACACACTGAAGCCATTGAAATTATTGAAAAGATACCAAGAAAAACTTTACTTATAATTTTGACAACTCAGAAGAATGAACCAATTCCTTGAAAACTGCAAACTATCAAAATTTAACCATTATACTGTGAATAGTTCTAAAACCATTGGAGATATTGAATTTACCACAAAAAATTCCTGAAAAATAATTCTTGAAAAAAAATATGCAGGCTCAGACTGCTTCTCTGTAGAATTCTGCCAAACTTCTGAAGAAAAATTAAAACCAGTTTTCCACAATTTCTTGGAAAAAATAGAAGAAAATGGAATGCCTCCCTACACATTTGTGAGGCTAGTATAACCTCGATACAGAAGCCAACACAGATGATACTAAAAAAAAAGAAAAGAAAACCTGCCAACCAATAGCTCTCATAAACATTTGTACAGGTTTTCATCTCCTTCTCCTCAGCATTCCTTCGCACAGAATATTCTACAATCTGTGCTGAAATGCGAGGGGGAAAACCACAGTGTGATATCAAAAGATTGATTGTTTTGTTTCTCTTTCCAATTAAGAGGGTAAACATTGATATCCTGTTCTGAAAGTAGAGTATCAAAATTACCTACCAAATGAACAGTTGAGGTGGTCACAGAAATGTTGGTCACCATCTCTCATTCTTAAACAGAAAGTCATTAATTCAAGCAGAAGAAAAGTTACCTCAAATCATTCTTGCTAATAACATAGAAACGGCTTTGAGGAAAATACACTTTCAAGTTCTCAGCTTGGTAAAATAAAAGAAAAAACAACTTAAAATGTTCAACAATTGTTAATAGTTTGTGCTGAAGTAATAGAGTGAAGGGCACTAAAAAGAACCTCAACTATCTGTAAGATGGAAGAACCGTGGCATATAATTAGTGTTTTACTTTCCTACCTTTGCACCTTACCACCGGCGATCAAAGTATTTTCTGTATCCTTGGATTCCTAGTACTTATAACAGAGATTATGTGTCTAAGACACAAAGCGTTGAGTACATGAATTCCTAAATGAAAAAGTGAGTATATCCCAGCCATACTCACTGATTCACCTTTCAGCTATTGCATTCTATATAATCAATTGTCAAAAATTTACCTTTCATTCTCTGTGCATTTCTGGGTATTGAGTGACCTTAATTCTTAAAATATCTTCCTTTTGTTCTCTATAGGTATGATTTCTGATTTTGTTCTCTCCCTAAGAGCCTGCAATTTCCCTAGTGTTAACCTTTATACATAGCTTTTGATCTGAATTTTATAAATTTCACAAAGCATTAGTGAGGGTGTGGAAAAATTTAAAGCTTTTCTTGTCTGTATGATTTTTGAAAATTTGATATTGTACTTGATAGAACTCTTGAAATGTCTTCATTATAAATGAAAGCACACAAACTAATCGAACTTGAAAATGAGTATCTTTTATACATATATGAGTCTTCATTGTGTTGCATGAAACTTTTTGTGTTTATGCATGGTCCAGAATTTCTTCTTTTTTTTTTTTAAAGATTTTATTTATTTATTTGACAGAGAGAGAGAGACAGCCAGCGAGAGAGGGAACACGAGCAGGGGGAGTGGGAGAGGAAGAAGCAGGCTCACAGCAGAGGAGCCTGATGTGGGGCTCGATCCCAGAACACCGGGATCACGCCCTGAGCCGAAGGCAGACGCTTAGGGACTGCACCACCCAGGCGCCCCTATGGTCCAGAATTTCTGAATAAAAAATACAGGTAATGTAGGTCAAAGGGTAACTGAAAGGCAAATAAGTCTCGGAATGTAAATACAGAGATCTCCAAAGAAATGTACAGATTTAATGCTCCTAGAGCCCTTTGTTCACATTCCAGAGGTATGTAATCACCTTCTTTTCTCCAGGAGGATTTGTTTCCATTAGAAAGGTTAAGTTCTCTTCCTCATCTCTTCTTGTGAGGAGAAGCAGCTATGTAAGCTTCTCTACAGAAGAGTTGAGATTAATAATTTGGAGCTCCTCTTAGAGTGCCCTAACTCCAGAGTGGATGTCATCTGCCCTCACCGCATTGCCCTCTGTAGAAACTGGGGCATAAGGAACCAGCACTAAGGTGTTCTGTTAGTAAATCATCAGTTTGATCAGTCTGCCTCTGATTCAGAAACCTGGCTCTACTCTATATTTCAACAATCTGTTGATAGTTTCTTATAATACTCAGAAGTTTTTTGTCTGTTTCTGCTTTTGTTGCTTGTGTTTAATGTCTCATATCTAAGAAATCCTTGCTTAGATCAGTATCATGAAAAATTTCCCTTTGTTTTCTTCTAGGAGTTTTACATCATAAATTTAATATCTATTTTCAGTTGATTTTTGTGTATAGTTAAGCTAAAAGTCAAATTTCACTCTTCTGCACGTGGAAAGGCTGTTTTGTTGACATCTACAAAACATTCGTGAAATAAATCAAAGAAGACAGGAATAAATGGAAGGACAGCATGTGTTCATGGTCCGGAAGACTTAATATTGTTAAAACGTCCACACCACCGAAAGCAATCCAGATTCAATGCAATCCCTATCAAAATACCAATGACATTTTTCATAGATACTAAGTCCTAAAATTCACATAGAATCCCCAAAGACCAGAAATAGCCAAACCAACATTGAGAAAGAAGAACAAAGCTGGAGGCATTACACTTCTTATTTCAAAATATGTTACAAAGCTACAGTAATTGAAGCAGTATGGTACTGGCATAAAAAGAGTCAGACAAATGGAACAGAAAAGAGAACCTATAAATAAATCCATGCATATATGGCCAACTGGTCTTCAACAAAGTTGCCAAGAATCCATATTGGGGAAGGAATAGTCTCTTTTTGCATATGGTTATATAAAGCAATGGCTACAAGTATTTTAAAATTTCTTTAAAAATGTAGCTTAATTTAAGATTTTATATATAATTAAAATAAAACTTCTGAAGAAATATGTACCATGAATCTTTCCCTTATGTTACATAATAATTAAAATTTCTCAACTTAAATCACAATATAGGAAGCATTTATATATAATTTGGAAGCTGTTAAATGCCTATTTTATTAGCAATGATGTACCTCATAAACTCAGATTTTATATAATCAGGAATGAATGTGCTATATTTATTTTTCATTAAAAATAATTTTATCTCCAGGGGCGCCTGGCTGGCGCAGTCATTAAGCATCTGCCTTCGGCTCAGGGCGTGATCCCGGCATTCCGGGATTGGGTCACACATCGGGCTCCTCTGCTGGGAGCCTGCTTCTTCCCCTCCCACTCCCCTGCTGTGTTCCCTCTCTCCCAGGCTGTCTCTCAGTCACATAAATAAATAAAAAAAAAATCTTAAAAAAAAATAATTTCATCTCCAGAAAAAAGGAATACAAGACATAGTTGCTCAGCCAATGAAAACATGAATAGCAATGATTACATATTATTAATATAATATATTAATATACTACATATATTAATATAGCAATGATTATATATTAATAGCAACACAGAAGAGATATTACTTTTAAATATTTATTTGGGAAGGAGTAGAGAAACTATATTGTTCTTTATAAATTATAGACATTGTATAATTTATGGCATTGGATGGTAGGGGATCTGGGTTACAGCGCTAGAACATTTTGCTAATAGGTAATCAAATAAATAGGGGTGCTAGAAACGGGGGTCCGTTTTGCTACGGCAGGATCCAGGTACAGACCCTCCCTCCCAACTACACAACTACAAACTCTGAACCAAGTAATGATAATAAAAGTACTAACAATTTGAGGACTCTACGCAGGGGAATCAAATGTGGAGAAGTGACTCATGTATGTAAATAAAGACCAAAATAAGATTCTCCGATGAACAAAATCTCAGAAGTTTTGTTTTGTTACCAGACATGTTCTACAAAAAGTGCTATAAAAAAATTCTTTAGGCTTAAAGAAAATTACACCAGATGTAAATTCAGATCTTTAGAAGGAAATGAGGTAGTAACAATGATAATAAGAAATGTCTAGATAAATGTAACATACTGTTTTTCTCATTTAAGTTGTTTAAAATATGTCTGACTCCTTAAAAAAAAAA
>NW_024423344.1:59587453-59604445 GCF_017311325.1 Ursus maritimus | reverse complement strand
ATATATATATATATATAAATGTCTGGTGAAATTTTTAACAAATATAACATGTATGACAACTAAGTCAAATGTAAATTAGGGAAAAGATTAAAGAAACTATATGATTACAAAGTTTCTACATTGTATGTGAAGACCTACTATTACTATATTATTATATGTTATATATTTATATTAATATGTATTATATAATAACATATATTATATAATTATATTATTATTACCTACATACACATTTTGAAACATTAAGTAGTTATATCATAATGTCTAGAATAACCACTAGAAAAATAAAATATGTCCAAAGAAATAATTTTTAAATTAAAAGAATATTAAAAATACTCAAATAATCCAAAAAAAAAAAGGCAGGAAAAGAGAGTAAGCAGAAGAACAAAAATGAAACGGAGCCTACAGAAACAAATATTAAATGGTACATCTAAATCTCACTTCATAAATAATTACATTAAATTGTCTACACAACCAACTAAAAGGCAGAAATTAATGAGTGCATTAAAAAGCCTGAATCTGCTATACAAGTTACACACTTTTAATTTAAATATACAGATTGATCAAAATAAATGGATGCAAAAAGATAAACTGCAAACACAATAAGCCTGAGAAAACTGGAAGGGCTTGTTGAAGGTTAGGTAAAGTAAACTTCAAGACAAAGAATATTACTAGAGAAAAAGGACGTTTTGAAATGATAAAGGGGAGCATCCATTCATAAATGCAGATCAAGCCTTTAAAGGAACCTTAAAATATATGAAGCAAAAATTCACAGCCTTAACTGGAAGGATAGTAGGAAATTTTAACATACATGTTTCAGCAATTAATAGAACAAGTAGACAAAATTTTAGTAAAGTCATAAAGGATTTAAATGAAATTACCAAAACCACATGGTGCATTCACAATGACAGAACATTTTCTGGGCTAAAAATGATCCCCAAATATATTTAAAATATCAGATCGTGCAGAGTGCATTCTCTGACAATAGAACTAAACTGAAAAGGAATCACAGTTATTTTTGAAACCCTAAATATGTGGAAATTAAGCAGTGCTCATCTAAATAATTAATGGATCACAGATTAAATTACAGGAGGAATAAAATATAATTATACTTGAATGATAATGGAATGTAATATATGAAAATTTATGCAACACCACTGAAGTAGTGCCTCGCTGAAAGCATACAGCTTTTAAAGTCTAAAACAGCAATAAGGAATAGTGAGGAGGACCACGGAGGAAGGGAGGGAAAACTGAATGGGAAGAAATCAGAGAGGGAGACAAACCATGAGAGACTCTGGACTTCAGGGAACAAACAGGGTTGGGGGGTAGGGGGGTGGGGTAACTGGGCGATGGGTATTAAGGAGGGCACGTGTGGTGATGAGCACTGGGTGTTATACACAACTAATAAACACTGCATCCAAAACTAATGATGTACTATATGCTGGCTAACTGAACATAAAAATAGATAGATAGATAGATAGATAGATAGATAGATAGATAAATAAATAAATAAATAAAGCAATGAAGGAACATCTAAAAGCAGTGGCCTAACATTCATTCTTAAAAAGATAAAAAAAAAGATAATAATCCCAAAGTAAGTACAGAGAACAATAGAAATAAACACAGATAACAGAGAAACTGAACAAAACCAAGATTTTCTTCTTTCAAAAGATTTCTTTTGATTTGGCAAACCAATAGCTAGAGCAAATAAGGAAAAAAATGGACTACGGAATTATTAACATCCGGAATGAAAGTGAGGTTGTCAACAGAGATTGCATAGACATTAAATGAATAATAAGAAAATGTCATGACAATAAAGCTTAAAAATTAGGAGAATTTGTGAATTTCTTGGTAAACACAACTTAGCAAAATTGACGGGAAAAAACTACAAAAACTCAGTAGCCCTTATATATTCAGGAATTTGAATTCGTCATTCAAAAACTTCCCCAAAAGAAAACTTTCAGCCCAGGTTAGTTCACTATGAGTTTTTAGCAAACATTCACTAAGGAAACACGGCCAACCTTAGTCTTTTCAGGAAATAGATTTGAAGCTATCATTTTCCACCTCATGTTATAAGCCTGTACCAAAGGCTGACAAATATTTTCTTGTTGTTTTCTGAGAACTCAGTAAGTTTTTTTACCTTTGAATCCATGTATGCCATGTCTTTTTCCCCTGACCCCTCTCTCTGGTATTACAATTACAAATATAATTAACTATTTGATATTGTCCCATTGTTTCGTGAAGTTGTGGTCCTGTTTTTCAATCTTCTTTGTGTCTCTCGTCTTCAGTCTAGAGAATTACGCTTTCACGTCCCCTGAGTTTTCTTCTACAATGTCTAACCTGTTGTTAAGCACACCCAGTGAACTTTCTAGTTTGTTACTGTATTTTCAGCTCTAGAAGTCCCTTGTTCTGTTCTTTTGTATGGCATCCATTTTTTTACATTTTCAGTCAGTTTTTCCTTTCAATACTGAGCATATTTATTTCTGCTCGGAAGTCTTTTTTCTGTTTATTACATCATGTCTGTGATTTTTGGTACTATTTCTATTGATCTACTTTATCTCCTAGTTTGGGGTCATATTCTTCTGCCTCTTGGTATTATTGGATTAATTTTATGTTAAGTTATGGACTTGGCTGTCTTCGTTTAAATACTATTTTTTATTTCTCCTCAGCAGTTCTTTACTTGCAGATCCACTTATCTTTTTTAAGGCCTGCTTTTTTTTTTTTTTTTAAGATTTTATTTACTTATTTTGAGAGAGAGAGAAAGAGAAGACCAAGCAGGGGCAGAGGCAGAGGGAGAAGCAGGCTCCCCGCTGAGCAGGGAGCCCCACTCAGGACTTGATCCCAGGACCCTGGGATCATGACCTGAGCAGAATGCGACTCTTAACTGACTGAGCCACCCAGGTGCCCTTAAGGCCGGCTTTTAATATCTGTGGGGGTGGGTCTAAATTCGCCTTTTTGACTAATTTAGCCCCGTCTGGGATCACTACTGGACGCTCCGGTGTTCAGTGAGATTTTTTCTTACTTTGGCTGGCCAGGATTTAAATCTCTCTCAGCTCACAACTCCCCGATCATCCTCAGCTTGGCTCTTTTGCAGTACCTTGTCCCACTAATCGCAAATACCTCAGTCTTCCCCATTTCTGTTTTCTGTCTCTTTCTGTTTTATTCAGGCCGGTGTGGGATTTTTTTTTTTTTTTCTTTTCTGAACTTCAGTCAAGAAAGTGGCCCCAGCAGAAAGGCACGGCAGTGGTGAGGCTCAGTTGTTACGTCCTGCCAAGGAAAGCAGCCATGCCATGTCTATCCTTTAATACCTAGACAGTATTCTTATTTTGTAATCCAATTTTCTATTTGATTTTAGTGGAAGGGAAATTCAAGTACTAAGGGATCTACCATGGCTAGAAAGAAATCTCCATTGTTTTTCTTTTGATATTATTTCAAGATTGCCATTTCCCCTAGGTGCTAGCGTTCATGGTTACCTTCTAAACATTTTAAACTGCTGTCTGCCTTTCTCACTGGCTAATAGGATCAGTTCCTTCCTTCTCCACGTCAAGTTCTTTTTCCACTGCTCAGTTATGCCTCTCTCTGATGCTCAGAAGTCTTCTGAGTGTTCTTCTTTTACATTTAAAATTTAACTTCAGTTCTGTCCTATGGCCTTTAAATGTCCACATTATTTTGCCCCAGTATCCTTCCTGACCATATTCGCTAAATGTTTCCCTCTCTGGTCATTATGCTCCAGGGCTCCAATCTAGCCCTTGTTCTTCAAGGTGTAGAGCTGCTCTTTTTCCTGGACTTTCCTTTCTACCAGCTGTTGTTATATTTGAACGAAATTTTCCCTGAGTCCTCAAACGTCAAATGGTGTTTTTACGCGTGAATTTTGTATAGGAGTGTAAAGCAGAAAAACGTACACGGCCTTAAGTGCAACTCAGTTAATTTTCAAAAAGTGCCCACATCTGTGTAACTTCCCTTACACAGTGTTACTTAACCTCAGATGCAAAAATAATCACTATTCTGACTTCCATTACAGGAGACCATTTTTCTTGGTTTTCAACATCCGATAAAGAAAATCATGTAGTATGTAAACTTTTCTGTCTAATTTCTTACACTGCCTGGTTACTTTGAGCGGAGTGTACTTCAGCTTAGTTGGTATCTTCTTTCTTGTATACTATATTTAGATTAGCTCCTCTTGCAGTTACTTAATTATCCATTTTTTCCATCCTTTTTCAATATCTGTCAGTCCATCTATCTACCTATTTACCTGTACTTACAACTATCTATCTCTGGAGCACAGATATTTACTTATAACACAGTACCTTAAAAAGTGCCTGAAATTAGTAAGTACTCAGTGCAAATTGGTGGAATGACTGAATAAATACATATAGTACAAAATTATTTATCAGAAAACCAGTAAATGAATCAGCACCTCCCATCAATCACTTCTGTATTAAGTTCCTTATAGTTTGTGGCATTTGATGATGCCTAAATTTGTTTTCGGTTCTTTTTTTTTTTTTTTTAAGATTTTATTTATTTATTTGACACAGAGAGAGCCAACGAGAGAGGGAACACAAGCAGGGGGAGTGGGAGAGAAAGAAGCAGGCTTCCAGCGGAGGAGCCTGATGCGGGTTCAATCCCAGAATGTTGGGATCGTGCCCAGAGCCGAAGGCAGACGCTTAACGACTGCGCCACCCAGGCGCCCCATGTTTTCAGTTCTAATAGTAAGTTACCACCTGATTTTTCTCTTTTGTTAATTAGACAGGATTGAGAAAATGGAAGTATTAGGTGCAAAAGTTCAAAATCAGAGCTCATCTGGAGGTGCTTGCTATTTTTCTAACATCACCTTTTCTTTTTTGTCAATAATGAAGGCAACACAAGTATGTACAACTCTGTCATGCTAGGAGAAAAAGGCAAAGAGTGTAAGGCTTACATGCACACGTTGGTCTCTGTCTGTGTATAGTAGGAATTTCCATGGAAAAATGAAGGATGCATGCTGGTTTAGTGAATTTCTGTAAGCACTCATTCTGGAAAAGGTAATAGTACCTGGGTTCCAAGTCTCTAGAATTTAATTTTAATTTATGTTAGAATAATGGTTTAAAAATACCTATATCCTTATTATGATATAAATATTAAAGGGATGTTCAGGCAAAAGTAGAGTGTATATAAAACCACTTGTAAGACAGAAAACTATGTCACCTTCAATTATTCTGTTAGCATATGTGAACCAAATATAATGGTGCGTAAATAGTTGAGAATGAAGAAAGTGTCTGTGTTCTTAGAAGTTCTCAAGCTGAATTATACTGGAGCAGAAAAACCATAAGCAGTCACTAGTGATAGCCTTTACTTTCTAACTAGAAGATACTGACATTCCATGGAAAAATACCAAATGATATAAAAATGTGATAAACCATAGCACTCAGAAATAAGAAAAGAAGAGGGGCATCTAGGTGGCTCAGTGGGTTAAATGTCCACCTTCGGCTCAGGTTATGATCTCTGAGTCCTGGGATCCAGCCCTGCATCCAGCCTGCCTTGCGTCCTGCATCAGGCTCCCTGCTGAGCAGAGAGTCTGCTTCTCCCTCTTCTTCTGCTCCTCCACTCCCTGCACCCACTTGTGTTTGCACTCTATCTCTCCTTCTCAAATAAAAAAAGAAGAAGAGGAAGAGGAAGAGGAAGAGGAAGAGGAAGAAAGAAGAAGAAAAATAAGAAGAAGGAGGAGGAGGAGAAAACCTTTCAGTGAGTAGGTGAAAAAACAATTTCATTAAATACTTAAAGAAACATTAATTATGACAATAGCTTTCCATAAATAGTTCTGTAAAAGATATTTTCCTTTTATATATACATTAGCTTTTACAATTTCACAATGATTACAAGTGAAAAAAAAAGTCTCTCCAGAAGGTGGAAACATAATGCAAAGTATTTAAGCAAGCATTAAAAAGAGCCATAACGAAGGAGCTAGAAATTAAGAAAACAATCCCTGGCTTCTGAGTCTTCTCATGTTGCCCTTCCCTGCAGTTGGCAGAACATACTTAGAAGCCCGAGCAGAATAATGAAACTTGACTTTAAAAAACGTCTTCCATCTATTTGTGAGATAATATACTTATTACCTCCTGTAGTTTTTTTCTTAAATTTTAGATTTTAATCCCTCTAGTTCTGAAACTTGGGCCTTGACTTGCAGCTGTTGCTTATCCTGGACTATTTAGTTTTAGTTCTAACAGTCCATGTACAGCTGTGCAGTTGAAGGGATTAAAAAGTTAGAATATTGTTTCAGAGGAAGTTATGCACTGTCTGCAGAAAGAATAACCACTTTAAACTCTTCAGAGCTTACAAATGTTAACTTCTATCTCCTGAGGTAATCCTGGTCCCATTTCATATTCCTGGACTCCTCAGATGAGCAACATCTTATTTACTTTTGATGTTGGAAATAAAGTATTTCTTGCCTTTAGCAATAATAAAATCATTACAGAGAATGTTACATCCCACAGACTCAAAGCAGCATTCAAAATATAATTCTTTTAACCATGATCTAGTGCCCATAGCCCTTGAAAAATTTTAGATCTAATAAAAAAGAAACGGGAAGGAAGAGAAAGAAGGGTTTGGGCTCTTGTTGTATGTTTAGTATAATGTTTCTGTATTTAGAAAGATATATCGTCCCAAAACCAAGATTTACACAAGTATGTTATTAAACACTTTGGTGTACCCAACACTCTACTAAAAACCACACAAAATTAATAGGAATGGCAACATCCATGATTCCAATGACTTCATCAAAACCAAATAACCAAAGTAGAACGCCATTTAGAAAAGAGACCCATTTCCAACCAGACTGAAACTACCCTGTAGTCTAAAATGCCTAGATGCTAGCTAAATAAATAAATAAATAAATAGCTTCCCAAATTAAGTGGTATATCATATAACGGGTCTGTTCCACGAACAGGTTACAAGCGGGTGAAAATATTGATCAATTAGGCTTGGGACTGGTGAAAGTTTTGGGCGCAGCCAGGAACATACTCCACTCCTACCCAGACCATTCACATTTTATGGGCACAATCTCATTTTTTTTTAAGATTTTATTTATTTATTTGACAAAGAGTGTCAGCCAGCGAGAGAGGGAACACAAGCAGGGGGAGTAGGAGAGGAAGAAACAGGCTCCCAGCCAAGGAGCCTGATGTGGGGCTCGATCCCAGAATGCTGGGATCACGCCCTGAGCCTAAGGCAGATGCTTAACAACTGAGCCACCCAGGCGCCCCCACAATCTCATTTTTTAACCCAAGTATACTTTCCGAATTCTATTGGTGTCAATGTGAGCCACAAGATGAAAACATTTGGGATGTATGGTATTAACCCTTCCATGATCTGCCGTGTAACAAAGAATCCACAGAGCACTCAAATAAAGAGAAACCAAGATACACCTTGAAAAAAAATTAACAGTCACGAATAAAGGTGGAACACATCCGGCCATGCCTTGCCTCATACAGATCGGAAATTATATGTGCAGTAATTAAGATGGTATGATTTTGGCACCGATACAGACAAACAGATCAATGAAACAAAATGAAGAGACCAAAAACAGATCTATGAATGGATGAAATCTTATATTCTGATAATTAATTGTTAGCATTGCATATCAGTGGGGGATATACTGAATAAGCGAAAAAAAATGAGTCTACAACAATTGGTTACTTAAGGGAACATGAAAGAAATTAGATAACTACCATATACTCATTTTAGAAATCAATTCTAGGTGGATTCATACTCAAAATATGAAAGAGAAAACTATAAAAATTACAGAAAATACTATAGAGAAATAAATGTATAATTTTGTGACAGGAAAAGGATTTCCTAAAGAACATATAGGAAAACATACAGGCAAATCATAAAGCAAAAGGATAATTATTACATCGAAATAAATAATATGTGTTTATTAAAAGCACCATCGAGATTGAATGATAAATTGAAATCCTACAGAGGATTAGCATCCCTAGTCCATTGGAAAAATGACTAAAAACTTGAGCAGCCATTTTCCAAAAAGAAGGATAAACAGTCAATAACCACATGAACAGATTATGCTTATTAATTACATATATTCATCATATACCCTTCAAACCCAGTAGACTGGTAAAAAAATAAAGATCAGAAAACGCCAAATGTTGGTGAGGATGCGGAACAAGATGAACAACTCATCCATTGCTATTAGGAGTGTAAACTAGTAAAAACACTTTAAGAAACAGTTTGGCATTCATACTAAAGTTGAAAATATGGGCATCTATGACCCATCAATTTCACTCCTTTGTATGCACTTGAAAAATACTTGCCAACATACACTAAAAAGTTTCACATAAACGCTTCCGAAGAGCAAACAGCTCAAATACCTGTCAACATTAGAACGTGTAAATGAATACTGTTTAATTCATATGATGAATAAACATGTCTTCATTTAAAAAAGGCTGAGAGAATAAAAAATATATATTGAAAAATACATTGTTCCATTTACAAAATGTTTTTAAAAAGAAAAAAATGCATTGTTTACAAACACACTAGGTGGTGAAACTATGAAGAAAGGCAAACGACTAATTTACACACAGTGCAAGATGTTTCGTTTCTCTTTTCTCTGGTTGGATTATTGGTGATCGTGAAAGAGAAACATTTAGAAGAATAAGTAGCCTTCCTAAAAGAAACAGGTAACATTTATGGCCTTTACTTTGCAACAAAAGTAAAGTCTCTCAGGAGGTATAGTCATTAGCTAATTTGTAGAAGAGATTCTGAATTCTAATCTTTTTGCTATTAAGGCTAAATTTTACAAATAAACACATTAATCCTTTTAAGTGTAGATTTTTAAAAAAATAAATCTACTACAGTTTTACAGTGCTCTACTAAGGATATTTAAGTTGATATTTGTTTGTAGAAACCAATCTGGAAGGGGAGGCTACAATGAAACGAGCACCTGTATTCTACCAAGAAAGGGCATTCTTCAAATCTATGTGGATAATGTTAACCATTAATTCTCTTGGAATTACCTATCCATCTGGAGTACAAATGAAAGAAAGCAAAGACATGTACCAGTCCCACTATCATTATCAAGAATCTCGAGGTAAAAGACTGCTCTATCCAAAGATGCTAAAAAATTATAATGTAGCCAGGCATTTCCACGTGGCAAAGGAGTGACTCTCCAAATTTTTAGCTGCACAATATTCACCAGATAAAGAAGCAGATTCCAAGCTGCAAACTATTGGTATAGATTTCATTAACCTGTGATGATGCCATGAAATCTGTCTTTCTAACAAGCATTGTCAGTTGATTGCAAAGCAGGGACCTCGGTCTACACACGCAAGAACATACGCCGATATATTAGACACAAGAACCAGTGAGCGATATCAAAGCTAAGGAAAAGAGCCTCTGCAGGGACTGCATGTCTTTGCTCCTTGTTTTGGCACTGTTGCGGTCTGCTCTTTTGATATATTTGGGTTGTCTCCTTCTGTAGTACTGATTAGATCTGCTAAGCAGTGTAGCCTTGATCATTGTTCTACAGCAATCTAATCCTTCTGGCACGTTGACAGTCCACCTTATACTTTAGGCCGGGATATAAGATACAAGATAACTTGAGGTAATAAGCAGGAAAAAGGAAACGTGGACTTAGTTGAGGTTGAGAGATTTGAGTTCAGCTGCAATATTTAGAAAATTAGGAATTCTGTGATTTTGCCAGGTTTAGATTCATTGTAACTGTTCAGTGATTAAACGCAGTGGTTAAGCTAAGCTCTCGGTGTGAGGAAAAGTGCCTCTGGGGCGGCTCTAAATTGCAGATCTGCAGGCTTTGCTCTCTGTGAGACTCTGAGCTCCTATACATGACCGCCTTTGAACAAAACTTCCATGCGTAAGGAGATATTAAGTCCCTTGTTTTGATGAAAAGTACACTGATAAAAGTGTACTTTTTAAAGGTATTACTTTGTGCTAGAAATTTTATATAAACCATTTAATGTATACCAAATCCTGAGAAAACAAACTGAAAATGGTAGAGAAGCTTACAGAATATAATATGTCTCATAACTGATAGTGATGATGTTCACCTCAAGGTTAATTGACTACCATTTATATGGTGTAAATAGTAACTATTGTGTTTTGTTCCTACACAATTAACTGTGAAGTACTTTGTTTTTCAGACATGATTTGAAATATAATACAGATTTACTAAAATTATGCATTATTAGAAAATATGGAACAACAAACCTGAGATATCCAGGAAAATGGTAACGTATAGAGTGACGTATAGCAAGATAAAGAATAGCCCTGACCACAAGAACAAAGTTAAAGTTCTGTTTTTAAAATATCTATGTCCTTGAAGTTAATCCTTATACAATAGTGCAATGCATTAGGGCAAGGCACAATATTAGTTTACTATTTTTCTATGCTGAGCTACTCTATTCTAGAAATATCCCTTTGTATGTATGTCTAGGAAAATTGTTCCTCAACATTATTCTGCCTAGAAGTGAAGAGAAAGGCTTATAAAAATGCATGTTCTGGTGCCCACCAGTCATTTTCTCTCTCTTATTCACATAGCCTGAGGTGACTTCCAGAGAGCTGCCTTTTTAACAAGAACCAAGGTGATTCTGAACTAAATGGTGAGTAGAAACAACTTTAAGAGACATTGTTTTATGGCAAAAAACAAAAGAAAAGAAAACAAAAATCATGTCGGTAGTTAATGTTCATAAATTTTCAGCATAGTCTTTGAAAACAAAGCATAAACATAGTTTATATTATAATGTGTTGTTTACATTGAATTTAGTAGTGGCCATATCTTCTTCAAAATGTGAATTTATTTTAAAGCTTTCAAAACTTTTAAGTTTCTCTTCAGATTTTGAAACAGAAAGGTGCTGGCAGAAAAAAAAAATATATATAAAATTGAAAGAACACGTATCAGTGCTGTCAAATTTTCAGTGACAATTACATCTTTGGAAGAAAAAATCAGTTTTAAATTGTCTCTTAGTATTACAAAATTTGGTTTAAACTATGTACTATATATTCTTTCCGGACTCTCAGTAAATATTTACAGTGCTCTTTAAATCATTCAAATTTATGGTTAAGGAATATTATTAGCATAATTCATAAAGTAATGCTAATATTAATCATCATAGTAAGTAATTACCACAACTAGGCACATCTAAGTCAAACTGCTAAATAACCAAAGATAAAGAGAATGTCTTAATTTTTTCCATGAGAGAGGAGAAAATGACAGAATATATACAGAAAAATAAAAGAAAGCATGAAAACTGTTTTTTTAATATAATTGAAATGAAACATGCTTTTAAAGTACTAATAGAAAAAATAAAGCAATCAATCTAGTATTTTGTATGCAGTGAAAACATCCTTCAAAGATGAAAGCTAAAAAAGACATTATCAAATTGATGGAAGCTGAAAGGATTCACTTCCAACAGCTTTGCACTACAAGAAATGCTAGGAGAAATTCTTCTGTCTGAAAGGATTTCGTTTAAGATGGAACTCTGGATCTATAGCAAAGAATAAGGAGCAAAGAATAAGGAGCAATAAGAGGGTAAATACTTGGGCAAATAAAAAAGAGAATGCATGTGAAAATGCACATCAACTTAAAACTTTACTGATATTTTAAAGCAAGAATTATAATATACTGTGGGTTTTATAGAATATTTAGAAATAAAATATATGACAAAATGACTGCAAGGAGTTTTAGGGAAAAGATCATTATATTGTTGAAAGATTTAAACTTTTTTCACAAACTAATATTATTTAAGGGTAAGGTATATTAAATTTAAAAATATATATTTTCAACTCTATAGCAACTACAAAAGTTCACAAAGATAGATGGCTAAAAAATCAGTAAAGAACACAAAATGGACTACTAGTAATACTCATCTTACCCAAAATTAGGCCAGAAAGAATGAACAAAGGAAAACAGAAGAGAATAAAGAAACAGAAAGTATTCTAATGAATTGCAAATATCAATAATTACATTAAATGTAAATATACCAAGTACATGGATTACAAAGAAGAGTTTCTCAGAATAGATAAAAAGCAAATTCTAATGGTAAGTTTGTTATAAGAAACACATTTTAAATAGTAAAAACACATGACTTGAAAGCAAAAGAATGAAAAGTATTATGCACTGCAAGCATCAAATGTAAGAAACGGTGTGGTTGCATTGATACCAGTTAAAAATATACTTTAATAAATATTATTAACAGAGATAAGGAGGGATATTTTATAAAGATAAAAAGGGAAAAATCATAAAAAAGGCAACAATAATGAATTTGTGTACATGTGATGAGAGTTTAAAAATACATGAAATGGGGCACCTGGGTGGTTCAGTTGGTTAAACAACTAACTCTTGATTTGGCCTCAGGTCGTGATCTCAGGATCATGAGATCAAGCCCTCCCCAGCCCCCCCCCCCCAGTGGAGCTCTATGCTGAACAGGGAACCCTCTGCCCCCCCATGTGTGTGCATGCACTCTCTCTCTCTTTCTCTCTCTCTCAAATAAATAAATAAATAAATCTTAAAAAATAAAAAAAAAATTACATGAAGAAAAAAATGAGGAGTGGAGGGAGAAATAGACAAATCCATATCAAACTCAGAGTTTAACCTTCCCCTTTCAGCAATTTCACAGTACTATAGAAAAAAAATCAGGAGGCAAACAGAAGTGATGTCTGACACCGATTGGACCTACTGATATTTTTAAAAATACTCTATTTAACAGTAGCAGTTGAAGGTTTTTACCCAAGCAAAGTGAAAACTTGGCTCTCTGGAAAGACTTGCGAAACACCAGCAATTTTTTTTACAATAAGAAAACTTGGGAAAATGCCAAGTAACTAACAGAAAAATTGTGGTACATTCATGTGATGGAATACTACTGAGCAATAAAAGGAAAGAAACACAAATAGGCTTGCAACAAAATGCATCATTTTCTTTCTCTCCTCTCTGTCCCTGTCTCCTCTCTCCAGATAGATGATAGATATATAGATAGATAGGTAGATGGATAGATGAGAGACAGACAGATAGATAGGCAACTCGGACCATTTTCCGCCTCCTGTGTGTTCTCCTCGGATTTACGCTTCTCAGAATCTCTGCCAACACGGTTCAGTGTTGTATTACATCAGTGGAAGCCACTCCTACACAACTGACAGGAGGGGAGAGAAGCACATGTACGCCGACCTCCATAAGCATAACAAGAAAATGTCCAGCTTGGTTGCAGAGCCACTGAGTACATTATAGGACTTTTCCTCTTTTTTCTGCAACCTCTTGAGGCTCTGAAAGAAAGAGTTGAAATAGGGAGCTAGAAGTGGGTTCATTACTTTTTTTCCCTTCAAGAGTTTTAGTAGCTTTGTAAACACGGAATGACCTTTGAATACTACACCCCTTTCCGATGGAAGCAGTTAAAGTAGTCCCTGGTGTTTTTATGTTTTGTTTTTGTTTTTTTATGGGAGCCTAACATACATATATGGAAAGAGAGAGACACACAATTTCTGTTGAGATATAATTTTCATACAAAAAATAAAAAAAATAAACTTATTTAATTTGAAGAGTTTTATCAATTATGCACACAGAGTAACCACCATCCAAATAAAAAGAAATAGAGTATTCCTCTTGCCTGACAAAGTTTCTTTATGTCTCTCTCTGGTCAAGCATAATGCCAAATTTTGAATTATACACCATAGAATAACATCACCTGTTCTTGGGCTTCATATAAAGAAAATCAGGCAACATCAATTGAAGAGGAAGTCTAATTATTCTCAAAATGTTTATATAGCAAGAGAATTACCTGTTTCTTGAAAGTTTGAAAGACTATACCCACAGTTATTCCTTATTTCTGAAAGAGGTAACACTGTATAGTAAGTGTAAAAACTTTTCACTAAACGAAGAGCAGCTCTATGACAGGCCTATATTGTGTTTTGTCAACCTTACATGCCGTGAGATTCTGCAGGCTTAAATATGCGGGGATGAATTGTATTTGGGGCAGCCATATATAAACCTGCGTGAGTTGTAAATGTGTGTATTCTGCTCCCCTTCACCTATCTCAGCAATCTTGTCTCCCAGAAAACACTTCACAGTTAACAAATATTTTGTATTTCCATTCTGAAGCAGAAGGAAATTGAGCCATAGTGTGCATTCCCTTCTGCTATTAAGCAGTTCATTGTCGCTGATTGTAAGTTAAGAAAGTGCTATTAGTAGTATTTTTATCTTTCCCTTATTAACTATGTAGGATCTACAATGAGTTGGTACTTGGAAATATCTTGATTAATTTTTCAACATTATCAATGTTGAAAGGGAGAAAAATCATGTTTATTGAAGACCTAATATATTTCAAGGACTGCAGTAGGTTATATTTCTCTTTTTCAGGACTATAATTGTGATATTGAAATAATGGTTTTGACGAAATTCTCCAGCTATGTTTAAAACTCTGGCACAAGGTAATTGTTTTAATTGTATAGATACATTTATTCTAATGTTGCTGCCAGCATTGACTTTACAAATTATTTGATTAAGTCATAATAAATTTCACAGCAATATTTTATTAAAAGCACTCCTTCAATCTAGAAGGTACGAATTTAATACATAATTTATACTTTTAAACTTTTATTTTTACACACTGGTTTTTGCTTTATCAGAAATGGAATGAGAACACTAGTTTTTTCCCTAATGTCTCAGTGAAAAAGCTCTGTTCTAAATCCTACCGTAACTGAGAAACAGAAGTTCCCAGAGGGGCACACAGAAGATTCTGGCTTTTCTAAAACCATTTCCAAGAAATAAGCCTAGAATAATATAAATTCCTCTTCTTCCTGAGGGTGCTCTGATGGTTTTACAGTTTTTCTATTCGTGAAATTATTACATTAAGAAATAAACTAAAAAGTATTAAAATGATTATAAAACTTATCTTAATATTCACTTCCGACATTCCCATTTTCCCATTATTAACTAGAACAACTAATTCTCAAGCAAATCTTACAGTTGTAAATGCCTGCAAAATAATGAAAAATGGAAGGAAGACCCAAGGTTAGTACAGTTATTATTTTATCGGAGCAAGCTGAGAGAGATGATCCTTTGTAATATTTTAACCCTACCCTTTAACTAGCACAACACAAAGAGGACTAATACATCCATCTCATCTTATTATGCTGCAAATATAAAGTACAAAAAAAAATATTTCCAGAGTATAACTTAAGAATCTCAAGCATCTCTGCCTCCTCAAATTAGCATAAGATAGAACTAAGCTAACGATTATTAGCAAATCTACAAAGATAACTCAGCTGAGAAACAATGAAGTACAATCCCCAAACTATCTCCCACTGGGGAAATGGGGTGATGTTGGCTTTCTACATTTTTTCACATGTTAATTTGTGCTAAAACTATATGTGAATGAAGTCACACATTTTCTGATATTTTTTCTTTCTTTCTAAACATAAACAACTTCCTTCATCATTTTTTTCCCTGAGGGTTAGTTTTTTTGGCTCCCCCCCCCCCCCCTCTCCCCTCTTCTGTGTGATGTGAGAACATTGCTATCTGAGCTCTTCACCTTTGTTCAGAGATTGCCTGAATTATGTTGGGTTTGGATCCTGGGTGTTTTCTGCTGTCTTCTATACCTCTCATGGCTCCAAAACTGAGTTAGTATCACCAGATTTTGGTGCTGAGAAAGTAGAATGCCACGTCTTTGTGAAATGCCTGTTTATGCTTCTTATCGTGTGGTTCTGTAACTTCCTATCCTGTCTTTGATATCTCCTCATCCGCTAGGCATAGTTATTTTACCATCGTCTTGAAGGGATGTGCCACATGCAGATTTTGCTCAAGAAGTTTTAGTTCAGGTATTACTATATCTCTGGCTTAGGCAAATAATTTAACCTCGGAACAAGATATTTTGTGTTGACTTCCTCTATGGCCTGAGTGTAGGGAAAAGTTTTCAGAAGAGGGCATAAAGGAAAAGATCTGTAAGTTTGACAAAATTTTAAAAAATTGCATGAGAAAAAATATCATGAGAAAAGACCCCCCCCCCAAAATGGGCAAGTTACAAGAAAATATTGTTTACAAATATTACAGATAATGGCCTAAATATATCAAGTTTATAAAGAAAAAAATGTTTAGAAGTTGACCAAAACAAGGAAAATTCTATAGAAAAATGGGCAAAAGACATGAAAAATTTACAAAAGAGATATAAAAGGCCTTTATATATATGAACTCATAAGAGCAATGCGAATTAAAACTAATATACAAAATTAAAAGTGGAGTACAATTTCTAACCCATTAAATTGGCAAAAAAAAAACAACAACAAAGGCTAAAAATAACAATGTCTCTGAAGAGGATGATATTAAGTAAAAAAAGAAACATGTGAAAGATCATATATATGTAGTATGTTAATCTTTAAGTAAGAAAGAAGGGAAAGTGAGAAAATATATTTGCTTATATTTACAAAAAGAAAAATTGGAAAGGATAACCCAAAAATATTGAAATTGATTATATACAAGGAATGGAGAGAAGTAAAGTAAAAAGCATATAGGAGGGAGTGATACTGTTCTGTGTATAGATTTTTCCTTTGGGAAGTATATTAGCATATTACATAATCAGAACATTAAATTAAATCAATAAAAATTGAAAGAGTAACCAAATGAGTAATTACGTTGACATCAAGAGCCAGTGCTCTCACTGTAGAAGATTGGACATACTAGTACGGAATGGGACAGGGTAAGAAAAAACTTCAGGGGATGGATTCAACTTGAGATTTTTCTGTGAATTCATGACTCCTAAAATATGTTTGTGATTATGTGTGTATAGCTGCCCATGGACATGGATGTGTATGTGTATGAATATTTGTTTATATGTGCATGTCTATATGTTCATATTCTTGGCTATATTTCCTAGCTTTGTCCAATAGAAAGGCCAAAACAAAAACAAACAAAAGGTACCTCAGTATAAATGAGCATACCTAGCTACCAGGCCCTGATCTCTAAACCTTTCTCTAATAAAACAAAATCAGAAATTGGCAGATATCAAG
>NW_024423344.1:59580982-59587443 GCF_017311325.1 Ursus maritimus | reverse complement strand
CCCCCCCCCCCCCCCATTTACCATTTCTGTGAGAACATTGCTATCTGAGCTCTTCACCTTTGTTCAGAGATTGCCTGAATTATGTTGGGTTTGGATCCTGGGTGTTTTCTGCTGTCTTCTATACCTCTCATGGCTCCAAAACTGAGTTAGTATCACCAGATTTTGGTGCTGAGAAAGTAGAATGCCACGTCTTTGTGAAATGCCTGTTTATGCTTCTTATCGTGTGGTTCTGTAACTTCCTATCCTGTCTTTGATATCTCCTCATCCGCTAGGCATAGTTATTTTACCATCGTCTTGAAGGGATGTGCCACATGCAGATTTTGCTCAAGAAGTTTTAGTTCAGGTATTACTATATCTCTGGCTTAGGCAAATAATTTAACCTCGGAACAAGATATTTTGTGTTGACTTCCTCTATGGCCTGAGTGTAGGGAAAAGTTTTCAGAAGAGGGCATAAAGGAAAAGATCTGTAAGTTTGACAAAATTTTAAAAAATTGCATGAGAAAAAATATCATGAGAAAAGACCCCCCCCCCAAAATGGGCAAGTTACAAGAAAATATTGTTTACAAATATTACAGATAATGGCCTAAATATATCAAGTTTATAAAGAAAAAAATGTTTAGAAGTTGACCAAAACAAGGAAAATTCTATAGAAAAATGGGCAAAAGACATGAAAAATTTACAAAAGAGATATAAAAGGCCTTTATATATATGAACTCATAAGAGCAATGCGAATTAAAACTAATATACAAAATTAAAAGTGGAGTACAATTTCTAACCCATTAAATTGGCAAAAAAAAAACAACAACAAAGGCTAAAAATAACAATGTCTCTGAAGAGGATGATATTAAGTAAAAAAAGAAACATGTGAAAGATCATATATATGTAGTATGTTAATCTTTAAGTAAGAAAGAAGGGAAAGTGAGAAAATATATTTGCTTATATTTACAAAAAGAAAAATTGGAAAGGATAACCCAAAAATATTGAAATTGATTATATACAAGGAATGGAGAGAAGTAAAGTAAAAAGCATATAGGAGGGAGTGATACTGTTCTGTGTATAGATTTTTCCTTTGGGAAGTATATTAGCATATTACATAATCAGAACATTAAATTAAATCAATAAAAATTGAAAGAGTAACCAAATGAGTAATTACGTTGACATCAAGAGCCAGTGCTCTCACTGTAGAAGATTGGACATACTAGTACGGAATGGGACAGGGTAAGAAAAAACTTCAGGGGATGGATTCAACTTGAGATTTTTCTGTGAATTCATGACTCCTAAAATATGTTTGTGATTATGTGTGTATAGCTGCCCATGGACATGGATGTGTATGTGTATGAATATTTGTTTATATGTGCATGTCTATATGTTCATATTCTTGGCTATATTTCCTAGCTTTGTCCAATAGAAAGGCCAAAACAAAAACAAACAAAAGGTACCTCAGTATAAATGAGCATACCTAGCTACCAGGCCCTGATCTCTAAACCTTTCTCTAATAAAACAAAATCAGAAATTGGCAGATATCAAGGTTGGACAAGTTCAATACAAGATGAGCCCGAAGTATGTAGCTATTATAGAAAGTAAGAAATGCCAGACAAAACAAAACGAAACAAAACAAAAACAAAACCAACTATTATGGGGACATGTCGCATAGGAACGAGTGTGAAGGGACCAAATCAAGGACAATTTGAGCACCCACATAATTAATAACAGGAATTATTTAATTTGGGACAAATAAGAATGCATGGTTTCATACCAATAATTAACTAATTAGGGGGAAAAGAAAATCTTTTGGTTTGGGTTAACGGTAGAATGTTGAGGACCAAAGACAAATGTGGAAGGAGTACAACAAAGTTGCCATTTGTAACCATTATAGTAAACATTGGATCAGAAAAGAATAATCAATTGGTGCTAAATTTGGGGGAGATTTCATTGAGAAGAAAATTTTCACAGTCTTAAAGTTCTTCTCCATGACTACTTATGCTATGTGAAAAAAATTAAACACACACTCTACTTATACAGTAATCAGGCATCACCTCGACTGTGTGATCGACATTCCTATCACCAATGAAGGACAGTTGGACATTACGTGTCCAAAATTGAACACCCTGAAAGGGAAACATCATCTATGTAGTGTACTGGCCAAGAAAGCATTATCTGAATTTGATAATGAAGAAACAACTAAAAACACAAAATGGGGAATTTCCATCTTCAAAAAGAGAATGCTGTTTTGTTTAGAAAGGTCAATGTTAAAAATAACAACGGAAGGTTATGGAAATGTTACAGATAAAAGGATGCTATAGAAATTAATTAAGTGCATATTTGGCTGGATTCTATACTGTATGGTGAAAATAATACTACAAAGGATATTACTTGACAAGTTGGCAAAAGAACAATGGATTAGATAAAAATATTGCATTCATTTTAAATTTACTGAAGTTGATAACTGCACTGTGGAAAAAACGCATTGAAGTATTGCGATGTAAAAGGCTATGGTACATGTAACAGTTCAGGGAAAATAGGTGCGTGTGGAGAGAGTGAGAGAGAATGGGGGGAACAACTGATAAAATAAAGGATAAATTTTCAGCAATAGCCGCATCTGGAGAAATGGTATACAGGTGTTCTTTGTGTTATTTTCACTTTTGCAACTCATCACTGTATTGAAATTATTTTTAAATAAGAAATAAGATATTAAAAACAAAGTTGATAATCACAGCTGCTTTCATACAGTTATTATTTATGAATTTTTCCTGTAAAATTCATAAAGACTATGCTGGCCTTTGACATAAATTCTATGTTGCCGAGTCTGAATAAAATCCCAGGTTCAGAACCATCATCAGAAAGAGAGCCTGTACAGGGGCGCCTGGGTGGTTCAGGTGGTTGAGCGGCTGATTCTCGGTGTCTGCTCAGGTCATGATCTCAGGGTTATCATCTCAGGGTCACGAGATCTGCGTTGGGCTCCGCTATCAGCATGGCGCCTGTTTGAGATTCTCTCTCTTCCTTTCCCTCTGTCTCTCCCGCTCGTGTTTTCTCTCTCTCTCTCTCTCTCTCTCACATAAATAAATAAATCTTAAAGAGAGAGAGAGAGTCTGTACAAACTGTCAGCTTGAATCTCTGCTTGAACAGTGAGCCCTCCTTGCACTAAAATAGCGCCATTCACTCACAGGAGGGAAGGCTGAATGGAAGAAACTCATTGAGGGAGACAAATAAACTTGCTTGCTATTTTGATCCTTGTACTTTGCTCCAGGAATATTTTTTAATGTACCTTGAACAATGGTGACTCTACATTTATATCAGAATAGTCTGTGATGTTGTAAGTAAAACAAAATTTTTCTGATTTTTAAAAAATAGTCTTGATTCCAGGACCATAAATAAGCAGATCTCTAGATGATATGAAGAAGAAAGGTATTTAAAATTTTTTTAAAGTTAGAAATAAAGAAATAAAATGTAGTCATTATACAACCATCTGGCCTTTAAAGCAAACCACCTTAAAAACCAGTTAATGAGAGACAGAATTTGCCTGAGTTTTCATCCCCTCTTCTACACTTCTAAAAAGTATAAAGCAATGAAATCCAACAGGTGGTAAAAAGAATGAATAAAACATAGAGAACCTTTAACATATTGCAGCAAAACTTAGTGGAAATATGGCATAATTATATCGCTTGATTTTATTTTATATCAGGCCTCTGAAATATTATTAATATGAACAATGATAAAGGAAATTTTCACTCTTAATGTTTGTGGACCCTGCTTCTCTGCTCTCAGGGAAGCTACACTTTAACTTTTGCAGAGGTCAGAATGACTTAACCAAACTTCAAAGCATGGGCTCTCTTCCTGCCCCGAGCACACATTGTACATCTGCTTCGTTAGCAAATAACCTAAAAGAAACATTTCAAACTTAAGATAAAAGTAAAAATCTCCCTAAGTTCCCATCCCTCTGAAGCCTACAACCTTGCACATACTAAAAGCATAAGATAAAAGTTTGTAATTTTCTGGAATGTTCTCTGTCATGATCATTTGTAACTCTTGATGTAATAGAATACATCTATAACCCTGTATTAGACGTTCTTTCTCTCAGAGCACTTTCTTCTTTGTGAAGACCATGTATCCTGGGCAGCTGTCCTCCCTTGGCCTGGAATAAAACGCTCTTCTTTTTTTCTTTTAGAAATTCTAAAAGGTCTGTTCATTTTGGGTTGACAACAACATACAATATTTAATTTAATTAATAAGATACTAAAGACTTTCCTACCATTGCAATGTTCATTGCATGAGCCCCACACACTAAATGCTTACCCAAAGACTGGGGTGTTCGCTAAGCTATGTCTTTGCCTGTTTGTGGTTGTCATAGGGCGGGAGCTTAAGAGTTCCAGCCCCATGAAGCCTTGTAGAGAACAGTCCTGTATAAATGAACATGATCTGAAAATGTGAACCATTTTTCCTCTATAATCTAACAAGTCTTCCCACTTTGTTATTTCTCTTCAATCTCACTTGAGGAAAATTCTCCCCAAATGTGGCTTCTTCATGGGATTTAGTGTACACCTCTTGCCAAGACAGTCAAAGGGCACAGCCAATGGATGGGGAAATGATGTAGGCTTAGTCAATAATGCCTTCAGTACTTGGGAACTTCTGTGACTGCAACAAGGACCGGGGGCCAGGGAATTCCTTCATTATAGTGACAGCTGCAATGTGTGGACCATTTGTTTATCGGTGTGACCTTTGCTGGAGTTTCTGCTGCCTAATCCTCCAGGGTGCCTGTGGGAACTGCCGCTTCCCCAAATCCAATCTCCCATCATCCTAATGAGTCTAAGAGGCCTCAGTATTTTTTAACTAAATCTTTTCTTAAAATAACACAGAGGCTTTCTGTTGTTTGCAGCCAATTATTTAAGGAGGTTCTCTGCTCTTTCTGTCTGGGGATATCACATAAGTAGATCTGTTCTTAGAGCCTCCACGAATGAAATACAGGCTAGAAGATGGCACCGTGCCATCTTTCTAGCAATGGTTTGCAGCAGCATACAAATAAGTCTGTTTTTATTTGTCCTTTTTAATACCCATTGGATTTTAGTATTTTACGCTTTTAGCTGAGATTTTTTGGGGGTGATTTTATTTAGCTTCAGCTGTCAATTTTTTAAATGCAGGTTAATTTATTTATGTATTTGTTTTTAATATTTTATGATTTTAATCTATAATCGCAAATATCCAGTCAGAAAAAAAGACATGAGAAGGACAAATACATCCATACCATAAGAGCTAAGCAACATTAATTCTCTTCTACTCTTAACCTACTTGGCTTTGCAATTTTCCTTATACCTTCCTAAATTAGATTCTCTTATTACTTCATTAGGTGCATCCCCTTAAACTATGTATATGTAATATATTATATTTATTATTATATTACTTATATGTTAAATAAAATATTATTATCGTTATTATATTTCTTATTTACATACATTAGCAAAAGCCACTATTTATATATTATATAATTTATATTTCATACATAATAGTGAAAATCATATATTAATTTATATTATATATATATATAAAATAGTAAAAGCCATCGTTATGCTTTTAAACATAACACAAAGGAGAGTTTAGTACTTTGTCCTGAATAAGCTTAGTTAACAGAGTAAAGTGATTCCACCATTACACATCAATTATGTACTAGCCTTTGTGTATATTGAGCTTAAATTTTACTTTAGTTCTGGGATATTATATTCTCATTCCACTTAAAATGGATTAATAACCCAAAGATGACAGTGATACGTCGTGTAGTGATACTGCGGAATAATGTTATATTAAAGATGATGTCCTGAAGTTTTTGATCTGTACAGGGACAAATAAATCATAAAGTGTGACTCTTTCACACAGAGAAATGGAAAAACATTTGACTGGGATTTTATTGGTTCAGAAATCCATTGGTCCCTAATTTCCTCTGTGGCTTCTGTTATCAGATTCTGTCAAATTTTTTTTTAAAGATTTTATTTATTTATTCGACTAAGATAGAGATAGCCAGCGAGAAAGGGAACACAAGCAGGGGGAGTGGGGGAGGAAGAAGCAGGCTCCCAGCGGAGGAGCCTGATGTGGGGCTCTATCCCATAACGCTGGGATCACGCCCTGAACCAAAGGCAGACGCTTAACTGCTGTGCCACCCAGGCGCCCCAGATTCTGTCAAATTAATGAAATGAGGCCATCGAAATTTAATATTCATTTTTACACAACATAGTGTCAAATTTAACTGAATTAGTATTTATATATATATAATATATAATATATATATATATAATATATATAATATTTCACCGGAATGTATTACGGTCTTTCAGTAAAAACCAAAATAAGCTAAATACAGAAAATTAAACAAAACCAAAGAGGCAGTCTTCAAGTGATACCCTTATATAGAAAAGTTAGTACATGTATGTTGTTACCAAGATATTTATACTGTCAAACACAAGATTAACAGCAAA
>NW_024423344.1:59578396-59580972 GCF_017311325.1 Ursus maritimus | reverse complement strand
TGAGCCCCACACACTAAATGCTTACCCAAAGACTGGGGTGTTCGCTAAGCTATGTCTTTGCCTGTTTGTGGTTGTCATAGGGCGGGAGCTTAAGAGTTCCAGCCCCATGAAGCCTTGTAGAGAACAGTCCTGTATAAATGAACATGATCTGAAAATGTGAACCATTTTTCCTCTATAATCTAACAAGTCTTCCCACTTTGTTATTTCTCTTCAATCTCACTTGAGGAAAATTCTCCCCAAATGTGGCTTCTTCATGGGATTTAGTGTACACCTCTTGCCAAGACAGTCAAAGGGCACAGCCAATGGATGGGGAAATGATGTAGGCTTAGTCAATAATGCCTTCAGTACTTGGGAACTTCTGTGACTGCAACAAGGACCGGGGGCCAGGGAATTCCTTCATTATAGTGACAGCTGCAATGTGTGGACCATTTGTTTATCGGTGTGACCTTTGCTGGAGTTTCTGCTGCCTAATCCTCCAGGGTGCCTGTGGGAACTGCCGCTTCCCCAAATCCAATCTCCCATCATCCTAATGAGTCTAAGAGGCCTCAGTATTTTTTAACTAAATCTTTTCTTAAAATAACACAGAGGCTTTCTGTTGTTTGCAGCCAATTATTTAAGGAGGTTCTCTGCTCTTTCTGTCTGGGGATATCACATAAGTAGATCTGTTCTTAGAGCCTCCACGAATGAAATACAGGCTAGAAGATGGCACCGTGCCATCTTTCTAGCAATGGTTTGCAGCAGCATACAAATAAGTCTGTTTTTATTTGTCCTTTTTAATACCCATTGGATTTTAGTATTTTACGCTTTTAGCTGAGATTTTTTGGGGGTGATTTTATTTAGCTTCAGCTGTCAATTTTTTAAATGCAGGTTAATTTATTTATGTATTTGTTTTTAATATTTTATGATTTTAATCTATAATCGCAAATATCCAGTCAGAAAAAAAGACATGAGAAGGACAAATACATCCATACCATAAGAGCTAAGCAACATTAATTCTCTTCTACTCTTAACCTACTTGGCTTTGCAATTTTCCTTATACCTTCCTAAATTAGATTCTCTTATTACTTCATTAGGTGCATCCCCTTAAACTATGTATATGTAATATATTATATTTATTATTATATTACTTATATGTTAAATAAAATATTATTATCGTTATTATATTTCTTATTTACATACATTAGCAAAAGCCACTATTTATATATTATATAATTTATATTTCATACATAATAGTGAAAATCATATATTAATTTATATTATATATATATATAAAATAGTAAAAGCCATCGTTATGCTTTTAAACATAACACAAAGGAGAGTTTAGTACTTTGTCCTGAATAAGCTTAGTTAACAGAGTAAAGTGATTCCACCATTACACATCAATTATGTACTAGCCTTTGTGTATATTGAGCTTAAATTTTACTTTAGTTCTGGGATATTATATTCTCATTCCACTTAAAATGGATTAATAACCCAAAGATGACAGTGATACGTCGTGTAGTGATACTGCGGAATAATGTTATATTAAAGATGATGTCCTGAAGTTTTTGATCTGTACAGGGACAAATAAATCATAAAGTGTGACTCTTTCACACAGAGAAATGGAAAAACATTTGACTGGGATTTTATTGGTTCAGAAATCCATTGGTCCCTAATTTCCTCTGTGGCTTCTGTTATCAGATTCTGTCAAATTTTTTTTTAAAGATTTTATTTATTTATTCGACTAAGATAGAGATAGCCAGCGAGAAAGGGAACACAAGCAGGGGGAGTGGGGGAGGAAGAAGCAGGCTCCCAGCGGAGGAGCCTGATGTGGGGCTCTATCCCATAACGCTGGGATCACGCCCTGAACCAAAGGCAGACGCTTAACTGCTGTGCCACCCAGGCGCCCCAGATTCTGTCAAATTAATGAAATGAGGCCATCGAAATTTAATATTCATTTTTACACAACATAGTGTCAAATTTAACTGAATTAGTATTTATATATATATAATATATAATATATATATATATAATATATATAATATTTCACCGGAATGTATTACGGTCTTTCAGTAAAAACCAAAATAAGCTAAATACAGAAAATTAAACAAAACCAAAGAGGCAGTCTTCAAGTGATACCCTTATATAGAAAAGTTAGTACATGTATGTTGTTACCAAGATATTTATACTGTCAAACACAAGATTAACAGCAAAATGTGTGCTTCGAGAGAAAGAACAATGTATGTTTGCTAACATTTCTTCCTCAAATGATACTATTAGACATTTTATAATATAAATGACAAAGTAGGAAGAGCAATTGCCATCATTTGGCCGTGGTGGTAGGTATTTCACTTTATAGATTAATAAATCCACTGATGTGCAGAATATGAATCAACTCTTGGCATGTGTATGTCATGTACAAGGGAAACGACTCTACAAAGTTTTTATTTATCATTGAAACCCCTCCTAGAGGAAGAGAGATTTTTTACTATATTAGGCATTATTTTGAGCTGTAAGTCAACTCTCAAAAGAAATGCTTCAGGACTACGGCCAAGAGAGCATCAGCTGTCTTGTGTGGCAAAGTGAGACATTTCTGT
>NW_024423344.1:59448408-59578386 GCF_017311325.1 Ursus maritimus | reverse complement strand
GACCATTTGTTTATCGGTGTGACCTTTGCTGGAGTTTCTGCTGCCTAATCCTCCAGGGTGCCTGTGGGAACTGCCGCTTCCCCAAATCCAATCTCCCATCATCCTAATGAGTCTAAGAGGCCTCAGTATTTTTTAACTAAATCTTTTCTTAAAATAACACAGAGGCTTTCTGTTGTTTGCAGCCAATTATTTAAGGAGGTTCTCTGCTCTTTCTGTCTGGGGATATCACATAAGTAGATCTGTTCTTAGAGCCTCCACGAATGAAATACAGGCTAGAAGATGGCACCGTGCCATCTTTCTAGCAATGGTTTGCAGCAGCATACAAATAAGTCTGTTTTTATTTGTCCTTTTTAATACCCATTGGATTTTAGTATTTTACGCTTTTAGCTGAGATTTTTTGGGGGTGATTTTATTTAGCTTCAGCTGTCAATTTTTTAAATGCAGGTTAATTTATTTATGTATTTGTTTTTAATATTTTATGATTTTAATCTATAATCGCAAATATCCAGTCAGAAAAAAAGACATGAGAAGGACAAATACATCCATACCATAAGAGCTAAGCAACATTAATTCTCTTCTACTCTTAACCTACTTGGCTTTGCAATTTTCCTTATACCTTCCTAAATTAGATTCTCTTATTACTTCATTAGGTGCATCCCCTTAAACTATGTATATGTAATATATTATATTTATTATTATATTACTTATATGTTAAATAAAATATTATTATCGTTATTATATTTCTTATTTACATACATTAGCAAAAGCCACTATTTATATATTATATAATTTATATTTCATACATAATAGTGAAAATCATATATTAATTTATATTATATATATATATAAAATAGTAAAAGCCATCGTTATGCTTTTAAACATAACACAAAGGAGAGTTTAGTACTTTGTCCTGAATAAGCTTAGTTAACAGAGTAAAGTGATTCCACCATTACACATCAATTATGTACTAGCCTTTGTGTATATTGAGCTTAAATTTTACTTTAGTTCTGGGATATTATATTCTCATTCCACTTAAAATGGATTAATAACCCAAAGATGACAGTGATACGTCGTGTAGTGATACTGCGGAATAATGTTATATTAAAGATGATGTCCTGAAGTTTTTGATCTGTACAGGGACAAATAAATCATAAAGTGTGACTCTTTCACACAGAGAAATGGAAAAACATTTGACTGGGATTTTATTGGTTCAGAAATCCATTGGTCCCTAATTTCCTCTGTGGCTTCTGTTATCAGATTCTGTCAAATTTTTTTTTAAAGATTTTATTTATTTATTCGACTAAGATAGAGATAGCCAGCGAGAAAGGGAACACAAGCAGGGGGAGTGGGGGAGGAAGAAGCAGGCTCCCAGCGGAGGAGCCTGATGTGGGGCTCTATCCCATAACGCTGGGATCACGCCCTGAACCAAAGGCAGACGCTTAACTGCTGTGCCACCCAGGCGCCCCAGATTCTGTCAAATTAATGAAATGAGGCCATCGAAATTTAATATTCATTTTTACACAACATAGTGTCAAATTTAACTGAATTAGTATTTATATATATATAATATATAATATATATATATATAATATATATAATATTTCACCGGAATGTATTACGGTCTTTCAGTAAAAACCAAAATAAGCTAAATACAGAAAATTAAACAAAACCAAAGAGGCAGTCTTCAAGTGATACCCTTATATAGAAAAGTTAGTACATGTATGTTGTTACCAAGATATTTATACTGTCAAACACAAGATTAACAGCAAAATGTGTGCTTCGAGAGAAAGAACAATGTATGTTTGCTAACATTTCTTCCTCAAATGATACTATTAGACATTTTATAATATAAATGACAAAGTAGGAAGAGCAATTGCCATCATTTGGCCGTGGTGGTAGGTATTTCACTTTATAGATTAATAAATCCACTGATGTGCAGAATATGAATCAACTCTTGGCATGTGTATGTCATGTACAAGGGAAACGACTCTACAAAGTTTTTATTTATCATTGAAACCCCTCCTAGAGGAAGAGAGATTTTTTACTATATTAGGCATTATTTTGAGCTGTAAGTCAACTCTCAAAAGAAATGCTTCAGGACTACGGCCAAGAGAGCATCAGCTGTCTTGTGTGGCAAAGTGAGACATTTCTGTGCAAACAGAAGTTAGAATAAGATGCACTTCACACCCTGATTATTCGAAGGCACCAACTGGTGATCAACTGCATACCTCATCTGATTCGGTGCTGAAGGCAATTTTTAACATTTTTGATACAATCAAATCATGACCACAGATTATATACACATAGCACTCTGTGTCAAACAAACAAACACACTGAAGCACTATATAAAGGAAAAAATTGATGACACAGTTTTTACAAGCAAGGAGATTAGATATTTGTTAAGACCAGTTACTGCCATTTCTTTGAGTTCAAGTGGCTTTTGCCAAGGACCCATCTTACTGATCCAAGTAGGCTAAACACCCTAGGCTTACAGCAGATTTCTTTTGAAGAAAATCCAAACCTGCAACTGTGTGCATTGCATTTTGATTGCACTATGTCTATGTTTGGATATAAAGAAATATTGAAAGTAATCTTCATTAAGAAATCTTTCCATACTCTCTAGGGTCACATTGTTTCTGAACATTTAAACTGTATGAAAAACTTTCAAACATTTGATCTCATACTTGAAAATGTCAAGTTGTAAGTTAGGTAATTCTAATATACTACTAATAATGAGTCAGAAAGCTGACCTGCAGTTTAAGTTGTAATAAATTCACATAATCTGAAAATATTAAAATACTATTGTCTTTATGGGGTTCCTGGGTGGCTCCGTCGGTTAAGCGTCTGCCTTTGCCTGGGGTCATAATCCAAGGGTCCTGGGATCGAGCCCCATGTCAGGTTCTCTGTTCAGTGGGGAGCCTGCTTCTCCCTTTCCCTCTGTCTGCTGTCCCTCGCTTGTGCTGTCTCTCTCTCTGCCAAATAAATAAATAAAAATCTTAAAAAAAACACTATTGTCTATAGAAATCAAGTATCCTAATAAATTCTAATACACTATATTTTATCATTGAAAAACTAGTAAGGTGCTTTTTCTAAAATTGTTGATCCTATAGATGATGAAAGCCCATCACAGTAACTAAGTGGTTAGTTACTTAGCAAAGAATCTTAGTAACTAAGCAATTAAGCTAACACAAATTATCTGGCCAGTGTTTTAGAGTGTGCAACCTTAGTCCATAGATTAAGCAACTTGAAAATAAGGTGACATTAATGAAGAAGCTAAACGTTACAGGAGACTGGTATCAACGCTGACTTGAGAAACTATGAGAAGCGATGATGCTCATCTGTTCTAACTAAAATGTTTTATTTTCTGATCTGCTTGACCTGACCCCTTCCCAAATCTTTGTCGTCTCTAGAACCTTAAATACCAAATATTCCAGATAACACAATAGTTCGTCACAATGACTAAGATGGTTACAGCTAGTCTAATACGTTCTTTTCCAAATGTAAAGAACCTAATTCATTACCTTCTCTTATCAAGTAGACAACTTAAAATAATCTGAATCTCAAAGACCTAAACGTGAGATCTGAAACCATGAAACTTCTAAAAGAAAACATAAGCAGTAATTTCTTTGACATCAGCTGTAGGAACATTTTTTTCTAGATATGTCTCCTCAGGCAAAAGAACCAAAAGCGAAATTAAACCATTGGGACTACAGCAAAATTAAAAGCTTTTACACAATGAAGGAAACCATCCACCAAATAAAAAGGCAACCTATCAAATAAGAGAATATATTTGCAAATGATATATCTGACAAGGGGTTAATATCCAAAATATATAAAGAACTTACACAACTCAACACCAAAAAAACACAAATAATCCAACTGAAAAATGGGCAGAGGACATGAATTGACATTTTTCCAAAAAAGAACTATACGTGGCCAACAGACCCACGAAAAAATACTCAGCATCAGTGATCATCAAGGAAATGTAAATCTAAACAGCGAGATATTACCACACATTGCTCGGAAGGCTAGAATCAAAAATACAAGAAATAACAAGTGTTGACAAGGAGAAAAAGGAACGTTGGTGGGAATGCAAATTAGTGAGGCCACTGTGGAAAACAGTATGGAGGCTCCTCAAAAATTTAAAAATAAAATTACCATAAAATCCAATAATTCCACTACAGGGAAAAGAAAACGCTAAAGAAAATGAAATGAAGAAAAGAAAGAAAGAAAATGAAGAAAGGGGGGCGCCTGGGTGGCACAACGGTTAAGCGTTTGCCTTTGGCTCAGGGCGTGATCCCGGCGTTATGGGATCGAGCCCCACATCAGGCTCCTCAGCTGTGAGCCTGCTTCTTCCTCTCCCACTCCCCCTGCTTGTGTTCCCTCTCTCGCTGGCTGTCTCTATCTCTGTCAAATAAATAAATAAAATCTTTAAAAAAAAAAAAAAGAAAATGAAGAAAGGAAGGAAGGAACGTAGGAAGGAAAGAAAGAAGGAAGGAAGGGAGAAAGGAAGGAAGGGAGAAAGGAAGGAAGGAAGGAAGAAAAATGAAAACACTAATTTAAAATGATATATGCACCTCTGTGTTTATTGCAGTATTATTTACAATAAACAAGATATGGAAGCAACCTAAGTGTCCATTCATAGATGAATAAGAAAGAAAAGATGTGGTATAAATACACAGTGGAATATTACTCAGTCATGAAAAAGAATGGGATCTTGCCATTTCCAACAACATGGAGAGACCTAGAGGGCATGATGCTAAGTGAGGCAGAGAAAGGCCACTACCATATAATTTCATTCATATGTGGAATTTAAGAAACAAAACAAATAAACAAAGAAAAATAAACAAACAAACAAAAACACCCAGACTCTTAAATACAGAGAACACTTATGCACTGAAGGTGGAATGAAGGTCTACATCAGGCCATGCAAAATATACCCCATTACCCAAAAATCTTATTCTGGGATATTCTCATTTAAGGACATATATGAGGATTCTCATTACAATGTTAATTTGTTAGCCAAGGATTAGAGGCATCCTTGGATTTTATCACTGGAAGAATAGATAATTAAAGCATTACTAGTGTATGCAATGATGACATAATCTCAGAACTATTAATACATTGAAAAAGTGTCAGAGTAAAAAACTAAGAGAGAGAATGCTATGGCATACATTTCCATATAAGCTAATATTACTAAGAAGCTGATATATGGAGATGTGTTAAGTGTATGGAGTTGATAATAACTAATAGTTGGATGGCATTTTATATCCCAAAATGGAAAAATGATAATAAAAATTATCTACGAGGTAAGATTATGATAGGAAATACTGACCTGGAAGAAGAGAAGATAAAAACCATTTGTTTACACACATGGTTTTTACAACTTGAATTTCTCTGTATGTGAATATACATCTATACATACACACATAAATACAAATATATAGAAGAAAATCTCGGCAAGGGCGTACATCAAATTATAATTTCTAGTGTTTCTAATTTAATTCTTCTTTAATTGAGCCTATATGCATTTTCTATTTTCCTTTTAAATTTTCATTCATATCTTATCTAGTAATAAAACATAAGTGTTACTAATTATGGTTTTCAAATTACTAGCAGCTTGGTTTTACAATACTAAAATCCTATTAGATAGTATTCATCCGTGTCCATTGAGATTTTAAACAAATTGTCAATACAGAATTTTTTGGTTTTGTAAGTACATACATTTAACTTCTTCCTTTCCCTTAAAAACTCTTCAGAATTCAACAAAAACATGTGTTTAGCAAACATACTCAGAAACTCATGATACTCTATCAAGTCTTCCAATCTTATCACAGAATTTAGTTTTCATTGATCTTGAACCCCCCCCACCCCCAAAATACCCTCTGCGATCGGAAATGACAGGGAATTTTCAAAAACAACTAGACTGTTGACCGTCTGGCTAAAATCCTGGCTGTTATTGGAGAGGCAAGCAGCAAAATAATGCCTGATTTTCGCATATCAAGTTAAAGTCACACGGAAAGATGGTTTCCTAGTCATTTTAAATCCAATGAGGGATCTCCTTGGTTGTAAGTTGGAGAAAGAACACTGTACTGCTGTTAAATGTTCCTGAGTGCAGCCAGCTTGAGCGGTGCCTTCTGGAAAATCTGGAGATGCTGTAAATCTTGGCTGTCCTGTGGCTGTCCCCAGTCCTGAATGTTCTAACCCACACACTCGGTAAAAGGCCTTGGGGAAACACAGGCAGCTAGATCCACACTTGACTTGTAGCTCAAAGATCTCAGAATTTTTATTATGTAATGCCAGTCCAAATGCAGCAATTACATATTTGTTAAAATTTAGCTGTTTTCCCCTTATTCCCATCTTCTATGGGGGATTTCTGCTCCTCCCCCAAGGGACAACAGGGTTAAGAGCAGCCAACATCTCTTCTTTCTAATAAAAAGACTGTTATTTTCCAGAACTTAATTTATGTAGGCTTTGTGGGTTTCTCAGATATCCAATTATTCTTAAAAACAAAAACAAAACACAACAACCAACTACCCAGACAGAAAACATTCCCACCACAATCAAAAGTTTATTCAGCTTTTTATGTTTTTGTTGTAATTAGAGTGGAATCCACTGTCTTTTGTGACTTCTACATCTTGAATATTATATACAACCATGGTAAAATACTAATGATAATTCCCCATTAAAGAGGGGCAGAATCTAGATAATTTTACATTGAGCTCAAAGTATTAGAAACTAAA
This sequence comes from Ursus maritimus, assembly GCF_017311325.1. Classification (NCBI taxonomy): domain Eukaryota; kingdom Metazoa; phylum Chordata; class Mammalia; order Carnivora; family Ursidae; genus Ursus; species Ursus maritimus. Next base: position 59,571,643 of record NW_024423344.1, on the reverse strand, counting down.
TTAGCGAAAAAATGTAGAAAACTAGTAAGAATTAAGATGTAAGAATTCTAAGTCAACATTATACTTAAAGAAAATATTGTACCAAAAAGTCCCTTTATATATACATCACACACCCTCACAAAATGCAGAAATAAAAGACTAGAAATAAATACATAAAATGTAAGGGTACATATAATTAGAGAAATGTGAATGATTCTGATCTCTTTATGTGTTTCTGGATATTATATTTAAAGCAAATGCAAATTCATTTTTCACCATAATAAGATAAATATAAAATATATGGGTTGTAAGATTTTTTGGGGTCTCAATAAAAATATCAAATTAATTTCTCAATATCACATCAACTATAAATCGGGACCTATACAAACTAAACATTTACTATCCATTCATTTTAAAGTTTTAATTTTGGCTTGACAATGTGAGATATTCTTACTCATTGACATGGCCATGGCATTTGCTACTTATATGGAAAAGTATTTTTGACATCATTAATTATAAGAATAGATGCTGTAGGAAATATTTACCTTCGCATCACTATAATATTAAGATTATTTTTTTCTAGTCATTTCGATTTAATATGTTATTTCTTAAATCATTTTGGTTCAATCAAATGGAAACATTTACTCTCACATCAATAATATATAAATAAATATAGAGATGAAAGTATGATTCCTAACACACTGTGCTCAACGACGTTTCAGGCACTTTTGTGTGGGTTTTCTACATTAACTTATTTTCATGAGAAACTTTGAAGATGGAATTGTTATGCTAACTGCTTTGGAGGTGAAGGAGACTGAGATGCATATATATTATGTTATGCAGCTGGAAGGTGGTCAGGCCATGATTCAAATGGAGAATTTCATGCTCCAATTTCATTGCCCTTAACACTCAGCTCTACTATCAAATAGAAGTGTGGTTTCTGTAAGTAAGTTCTCTAAATAATTTTTGTGACTTATCTGAATAATTGACTTAGACCTCTGATTTAAATTTAATCTTCCTACCAAGAAATTTATTTTAGACTATCTACTGGGCACGATCTACATAATTAACCTCTTCAAAGACCTCACAGCCTAGAAAAGATATCTTGGCGCAAGTGTCAAAAGTACTTCTGATACCAAAAGTACAAGCAACAAGAGAAAAAATAGATACATTAGTCATCATCAAAATTTAAAATGTTTGCTTTTCAAAGGATACCATCCATTAGTGGAAAAAATTAAAAAAAAAACTTTACAAATCATATATCTAACACAATTTTATCTGGAAAATATCACACAAATTCTACAACTCAATAATTAAACAGATATGTATCTCAATTTAAAAATGGCAAAGGATCTGAATAAACATTCCTCAAAAGAAGATATGCAAATAGCCAAAAAACGCTTGAGAGAAACTCGGTATACTTAGCCATCTGGGGAATGCGAATCAAAACCAAAAGGAGATACCACTTCATACCCATTAGGATAGCTATAATTAAAAAAAAAATGCAGTTAATTACAAGGGTTGGTGAAGATGTGAAGACATTTGAACCCTCATGCAATGCAGATGGGAATGTAAAAAGGGGCAGTCACTTTGGAAGACAGTCTGGCATTTCCTCAAAAGGTTAAACAGAGTTACTGTATGACTCAGCAATTTCACTTCTAAATATACACTGAAAAGAAATGACAGTGTGTGTCCACACATAAACTTGAACACAAATATTCATAGCCGTATTATTCATACAAGCCAAAAGTGGGGGAAAAAAACCCAACACAAATGTCCATTGAGAGAGGAATGTATTAAGTAAATGGGGCATATGCATATAATAGATTATTCAACCATAAGAAGGAATGAAATACTGACATATTCTACAATATGAAGAAACCTTGAAAATACTATGCTCAGTTGCAAAAAGCCAGTGACAAAGGACTACATATTATATAACTCAATTTACATGAGTGTTCAGAATAGGCAAATCCACAGGGACAGTAGGACAATGGATGCTTTCCTAGGACTGGTGGGAGAAAGTTGGAGGAAGACGAGGTGACTGCTCCAGGATTCTTTTGAGGGTGATGACAATGTTCTAAATTGATTGTGGTAATGGTTACATAACTCTGTGAATGTTATTTCTTAAATCTTCCTAGCTTAAATCTAGATGAAACACTATGCTTATGTCTAGATTATACAAATAAATGTATAGGCAACAGTAATAATAACTAACATATTGCACTTACTGGATTTCACGCACACTTTTGTGCCTATAAATTGCACACTTTAAATCAACAATGTCCATTTATTAGCTCACAGTTCTACAGGTGAAGGTCCAAGCATGTTTGATTGGGTTATCTGCTTGGGGTCTGCAAAGCTCAAAATCAAGTTTTCAGGTGGGTGAGGCTCCTATTTGGAAACTCCAGAGAACAATCTATTTCAGGTTCTTTCAAGCTGTAGAAAGAATTTAACCCGGTGTGGCTAGAGGATTGAGGTTACTGTTTCCTTCCTAGTTTTTGATCAAGCATTGCTCTCAGAAAGGTGCTCTCTGATCCTGGCAAATGGCCGTCTCCGCCACTGAAGTCAGTAATGGTCCAGGAACTTTCTCATGCTTTAAATCTCTCAGCTTTCCCATTCTGCCTCCAGCCTGAGAAAACACTCTGCTTTTAACGGGTTCATACTTGGTCATACTCACAGTTCTAGCCATACTCAGTTGGGGGTGATTATACAATGGCAAAGGTCATTGGAGGTCATTTTTAAAATCTATCTATAGTGGACATTGAGAGAAAGAGAGAGACAGAGACTGAGACAGAGTAGAAGCTGGGGTTCGGGTGAGTGATGAAAAGAGAGGGAAAAAGGTAAAAATAACCCAGAATATATTACATTTCTGGATAATCAGGGATCCAAAGATTCTTAAGGCATTAGTGTATTTTCTTTCTAATTGGAGTGTATTCATATTTACTTTTTACATTAAGTTACTTCTTTTAAAATTCAAATTATCTACATATCTTCTAAAATTAGCCCTAATTATGTCAACTATTAAAACCTGGCATTTTGTAAATACAACTTTTTAGTTAAATGAAATTTAAAACCTAAAAGATGAAATTTGATGATCCTGTAATTAGATTTCTCTCTCAATCAAGGAGACAAATGGTCTTATTCTTTTTCCGTATGAATCTGAAGATTTTTTAAAATCATGTCTTTTAGTAAACACATTTTTAAGTTAGTTTTATAAATTTCATCTGATCTCATGTCCTTTCATTTTTTAAAAATTACTATCTGTAAGAGTTAGTGTTTACCACAGCAATGCTTTGTGATATACCAGCCCAGAACTCAGCTGCTTAAAACATTATCCTCCAGGCTCCCATCTGTTGATCAGCATTAGTCTGTTGACCGCTGTGGTTGAACAGACTTCTGTGCGCTGGGTTCCGATCTGCTCTGCAGGTATCACCCGTACAGCGGTCACCCAGACCCTGTACCCTGTCTCTCATGTGCGTTATTCTTAGCACAGACTGATGGGCAGTGGCTGCCCAGGGCATAGTCCTCCCCTGACAGGGAACTGGAGCACAACAGGATGAGCCCCGCTCATGTTACATCTGCTACCAAAACACTGGATAACTTAATTCACTTGGTCTAGCCCCAGAAGGTCATGATCTGGGTGGTGCGCTCTGCCCATCATGGGTTCCCAGCAAGCGTGTGGGCATGTAAAGCCATGGCAGGTGAGGGGAAAATGAGAGCAATAATTTCATCTCTCAGGCTACCATTAACTCTTTCAAGAATCCTCCCCCACATGAAGTTAGAAAGAGTGTTTTCCCTGCCCTATCTCTCCAGCATGGGTGCCTTTGCACTCTTCCTGGCATCTTCTCCACTTTCACCAAGTTTCGACGTGTGGTATGTTCACAGGCTCTTTTGCTATCAAACACTTTTAAACACTGCATTTATTCTTTGATTATCTTTATTACCAAAAAAAATTTAATGTATTTTTTTTTTTAGGACACTCACACTTTAATAGCAGATCAAATTTGATTCTAAAAGAATAAGAACAGTTTCCAGTCAGACATCTTAACTGATCTTAAGGCACATCTCTCACCTTGTGTGACATAGCGTTCAAACTCTTGTTTATTTTCATTGCATGTAGAGTTTTGAACATTGGTTAATAAGATATTGGTAATCTTACAAAAGATTCTTATATTTTATTTCATGGAATGCAAAATTCTATTGATTTTTTTGGAGGCTAAGATTTATCAGACTCCTTCGCTTTCAGACATTACAGCTCTGATGAAATGTATAACATGTATTATTGCCTGAATTTTAGTAAAACATGTTGCTTTTCCAGGCCATCTTACTAGCTTTATTCTATCCCTTGCTTTCATTCTAAATATGGCCATTTCATAGTAGTTTCTTTCTCAAGGTTTCCTCAAATTGGACGTCAAAACTGACATTCCCTAGTCTCCATGAATGGATTTATGTCGAGACCTGTGTTTTACACAGATTTATTTCCAGAGGACTCCAAGATCTTTTCACGTGGTCAGTAGTCTGTTACTGGGCATTTCCGTAACATACCTGTGTAAATCTTCCACAACATCAGATCTTTACTTGGAGGTTTTTAAACAACTAATTATCCATATAATCATATATGTCACTGCATTAAGATTTTAAAAATCCCAGTAACATTTATGAAATGGACATTGTGCATGTCAGGGCAAAGGACTAAAAAACAGAGTTACAGAGATGAAAAAATCTGTCCTTGAGAAGAGTTTGGCTAGAACTAAGTCTAAGTCTCTCATTACTTGCATTGCTACATCTACAAGGTAATTCTACCACAAGAGGATTAAGTCTTACTTGCTTTCATTTTATTGTCCCTGCTGTGTGACCTTAGGAAAATGATTTAACCAATTTGAATATTAGTTTCATTATCTGTAACTTGAAGTTACCGTGAGGATTAATCTGAAAATATATGCAAACTGTTGAGTACTGCATATGTATTCATGAAAGCATTTTGATATTGTCATTTAAATTGGATACTTTAAATTTTATTTTACATCTTTATATAGTGCATATAAAATTTAAAAAATAATGCATTATGGAAACAATGCACAAAATTAAAAGCCTTTATCTAGTGAGGCCAGGAAAATAATATGATGACACAAAAGTACTTTTAGTCCCTTAACTTGTAACAGGCAATAGATTAAAGCCAAAATTGTATCATCCCTGATAATACTAAAGAGGAATGAAGTTTAGGAAATGTGACAAGAAAACAAATCAGCAAATAAACAACAAGAGCAACAGGAAATGTGTGATTCATGTCTATCAGCTTCTTGTATTATTTGGTGCTGACTTTGCTGTTATTCTCTATGTGAATAAATGTGTACCCTAATAAATATCCTCTTTAATGTTTATATGCAGTGACCTTCACAAAGTAAAAATAAATGTGAAGTGCTTTTAATAAATTAATGGGGTCATGAGAGTTAGCCATGGTGCAAATATTTTATTATAAAAGCAAATGAGTCCTATTTATTAGAGTATGACATTAAATTATTATATTTTAAAGTGAAAGGGTAGTATAAAATATAATCACTGTTTCAAGCTATTAACAAATTTTCATTATTATTCTTTATTCAATTTCCTACTCTAATTTATTTTTCCAACTACAGAAATGATTCTCGGAATGAAAAAGCTTTCATTCCAAATCCAAATACGAGGGAGAAAAGAACCACAGTAGCAAACCAAAAGCAGTTTCTTTTTTACTTACTTCTGCCATTCTTCAGGGTGAATAGGTAGGATAATGTAAAATGAGCATTTTTATTAAGAAGACCAGATAATGATTTAGATGAAAAAAAACGGACTGTTCTTTTAGTCATGAAAGCAAGTGACAGATCCCATGGTTTTGTCATTGACTCTCATAAACAGCAGCGATCTGAACCGTCACACTGCTCTTATTGTAGCCAAAGGCCAGTAAAATGAGGGTTTTTTTCTTATTGTCCATGTATTTTTTTCTCCTTACACTGTCTCAGAGGATTAGCACTAATTAAAGTAGAACTATCATGCTTTCTCTCTGTTTGAAAAAAAATGTTAAAACACTGTGAAAAAGTAAGTTAATATTATAGACTATTTTCATTTAATTTTATTGGAATGATTGTAGACAGCACAAGCCACATTTTGAAAAATGATAAATGAAAGTCTGAGTCAAGTTACACAACTTGTTTAAAGTCACACAGCAAAGCTGTACCTACAACCTAAGGACATCAGTTTCTGGTTCCCAAACAGAACTCCATGTGGCAAAAATGTAACAAACAGACCCAACTAAAACTATGTATTCTGTTTATCATGAGAAATTTATTTCTAGAGAGATATTTTGAGAGCTTTACTCATTTATTCAACAATCTACTACTTAACAGACTGTCATTGATATTGAGATATAGAGATGAATAATATGGACAAGTTGTTCCTTTCATAACGCTTATACTTCAATGTGAGAAAACCAGAGTATAGACTAAGCAAACAATTAAACACGATATATTTAGATACTGATAACTCCAATGGGGAAAACGTAACTTGGTGCAATGGAGAGTTACAGAAGGAGGTATTTGAAGGATATCAGTTGGAGAACCCACTAATGTAATGATATCTGAGATTAGACTTAAATGGTCATATTGGGGAAAATGAAATACGATAATTTGCAAAAGAAGAATCACAGACAAAAATTAATAGCTACTGAATACGTAGAGCCAAAGTGCCTAAAAAACCTGCTGATATACTTGCTACTGTAGGGGAAGTAAAGTGAAGAATGAAGAATGATTCTGTATTTTCGGTTTGAACAACCACACTGGAGCCCTGGCTACGCAGAGCACGAAAGAAGGAAGAGTTTCAAGGGGCAACGTGCTGTGGAACGTCGGTAGCTTCAATGTGAATTTATTAAGTTTAAGATGTCCAGGCAAATGGATATATTAAGTGGGCAGTTGCGTGAGGAGTGTAGGCACAGAGATATTTTTTAAGGACAGAAAGATGGAGTGAGATCACTTGGAGAGGGGATTTATATTGAGAAAAGATTAGAATTCGTGATTAAATCTGACTCACTCTACCACTTACTGCAGAACACTCAGGAACAGAGATTGAACAGGAGTAGCTCGTAAGGAAAAAGGGAAGGGCAGGATCGGATTATGTCTTAAAAGAGAAGACACGTCTCTGGAGAACAACTCTGTCAACTGTGTCAAATTCTGCTGTAAAGTCCCACGAGATTGAGTATTAGAATTTACACTAGAAATATGGGGGTGTTTGGTAACTTTGGTAAACCTGATGAAAGCACCTTTAGTGGTGAATGAATGGGAAGGTGAAGTTCAATTGGAGACTAAAATACAGCAAAGTCTTGCTGTGAATATTAGCAAAAGTGATTGTATGGTATCTTGACTTCACCATAGGGTAGAAGAAAATTTTTTTTTTCTTTTTTAAAAAGAAAATGCTAGTGGGGTTCTTGGGTGGCTCAGTCAGTTAAGCGTCTGACTCTGGATTTCTGCTCAGGTCATGATCTCAGGATCCTGGGATCAAGGCCTGCACCGGGCTCAGCACTGAGCGGGGAGTCTGCTTGAGGAGTCTCTCTCTCCCCCTCCACCTGCCCCTCCACCTGCTCGTGCTCTTGTGCTCTAACATAAATAACTAAGTCTTGAAAAATTAAAAAATAAATAAATAAAAGGAAAATGCTAGACTGTGATTTTATACTGATACAATTTATCCAGAAGAGAGGGGAAAGAGATGATCCATGAAAGAGGATAGTTGTGGAAGTGAAATGCTCCAGAAGAGGTAGCAGCGTCTGGATTACAAGAAGAATGAGCCTACCAAATGGGGTGCAGTGCAAACTGTAAGACTCAACCAGCCAAAGACTATGATTAAATGCGGGTCGTGATATATTAGTACTGAAAAGATGTGGAAGAGCCTATATAATTCCTCCTACTTTTTTTAACTTGTTCATTTAGTCGGTAGTTCGATAAATATATTTCCGAGTAAGGTGTGGAGAGACCGAAGTAAAAAATGCGTGTCATGTAGTCTACATTCTAATGGGAGGAGCTATGCAATCAAAGTAATATTTAACACTCCGTGAACTTGTGATAGATGTTATAAAGAAACAGAAAGCTCAGTTAAGAGGACAGTGACGGAACTGCTGTGAAATATATGATGGTCAGAGGAGGCCTCTCAGGGCAGATGGCGTTCAAACAGTAATGAGAGAAATGAGAAAACATGCCATAAGTTTATCGGGGCGGCAGCATCTTAGGAGTGAAAGCAGCACGGAGACAGACAATGAGGTGCCCCTAGTAGGTTTCAAGAAGAGCAAACAGGTTGTTGCAGCGGCAGTAGAAGTAGAGTAGAAAAGACTGGTAGGAAATGAGATCGGAGAGGCGGCAAGAAGGAAATTCATTCGGAGTTTTATGGGTCAGGCCAAGAAATCTAGATTTTAGTTAAAATGAAATGGGAAAACAAGGAAATCTTTGAGCAAACTAGAGACACAATTTTAAAAGAATTTGTATGACCCATGAATGAAAATATTCTTTAAAAGGGGAAAGTCAAAGCCAGGTGAACATTTAAAGAATCCCAAGCAGATCATTAATCAGAGCACATAGTAACTGAAGGGAGTTATGAAATCCAGTGTCTACGTAGAGCAGTTTGTGTGAGACAGGAGGAATGACCCCCAAACAGGTCACCCAGAAATGGAGGGAAGGAAGGGTGAATTTAGGCAGGTATAAGAATATAGGGTTTGAAGAGTGACCATATATCCCAGTTTCGCTCTCTTTTTCTAATGTGATTATTAACGTCTTTTCACTTCTAAAAGCATCTAGTTTTGGAAAATTAATTATAAAGCTATCCAAAGTTAACAGTGAAAGCAGAAGTCTACTAATATTTGTAAATGATTGTCATGAAAAATTTGTAGTAATATAAATTGTTCTGTGTGTGTGTGTGTGTGTGTGTGTGTGTGTAGTGTATTGTGTAAAAAGAAATAGATACCTATGGTAAAATTTTGGAATAACTTAGTAGTAATGGAACAGGGATACATGTGTAGGTGTGTTTGCATCTGCATGTAATTGTAATTTCTTTAACCCGACATACAATTATAATGAAATATAACCAAATATATAATAGCTTTTATATTTTACCGTTACCCTTTTTAGGGCAATCTGCCTTTAAAATTATGGTTGGCAGTTCCTTCCAAGGTGGTTACTTTTGTGCTACTCTAAAAAATACATATGTAATTTAGTGACCTGAAGACATGAATGAAGAGTTCACTTTTTATCAGTGATAGATATATATTTTTGAAATCGTGTGTGTGTATTCTGCAATTGTAACCAGAGCACGCATACATGAATACATGAAGTGTAAAAACTTAAAGTTCTTCAATTATTAATTTAGGAAGCTTTTTGATTATTTGACCTCTTTATCTCCTACAGTAAGCACAGTTAATATCAACTCCAACATCAAAATAAATCAACAAAGTGATTAAATGTTCCCAATTATTTAAATTGGTAAGTGTACATATCAACACTGTGTGTATGTGATTATGCTTATAACTACTTTAGGAAGGAAGAGTAAATATGAAATGATATTTAAAAGAATTCTATTTGGTAGACAAGTTTACATTAATACTACCTTCTTCAGTTGCATATTGTTGGCATCTGCTGGTACATATATAATTAATTTTGTGATCATCGTGAAGCAGCTGGAGGGAAACAATCTGCAAGCTCAACTATGCAGTGAAGTATAACTTATAAATATCAAAGACAGAAGTTAAACTCGAATGAAGTATAAATAAGCCTTTTCCGTAACTGACTACATACTAAGGCTATATTTTTGAGACATTTCCTAGAAATAGTTACATTTGGTGTGTGTGTGTCTGCCTAAAGCTACAGCATATCAAAACGCTCAGTCATAAGAGAGATTCTTATTCAAATGGAGAAAGACAAGTGATATACAAAAGCAAAATACTTTTAAGAGAATATCTCTTTTTTGGAAGCAAATTAAATTTGGTGTGAAAATAACAAAGGGAAGGATGGGTCTGGAAAATATATTAAAAACATTCATCATCATTTTATACAAGATTTGATATAAATGCACCTCTTATGTTAATATTAAGTTAAATGATGTGTCTTATTTGAATATTGGAAAATAATTTTAGAAACAGATAAAAGTTCAGTAGGATATCCTTCTAAAATTTCTGCATAAGTAATTTATTATTTTCATAAATAAATCACCAGATGTCTCTTATGTTCATAAGAGACAACTAATGTGCTGGGATTTAGAGCACTTTTTCCATAATGAAAAGCACAAAAGAGACTTTTTAAATTATAGGACCATAGAAGGGCAGAACTTGACTCTGATGCCTGTAATAACACTGATAATTAAATAAAAAGATTTCATTTTTGTAATGACTATATTCAAATGAGGTAGAAACAAAATCTCCGTACTATCCAACCAGATTCAATTCCTTGCTCTGCAATTTCCTTCTGTGAGAAACGTGGGAAGCTTCTTAACTTCTGATCTTACTGGGGCACCTGGGTGGCTCAGTGGGTTAAGCATCTGCCTTTGGCTCAGGTCATGATTCCAGTGTCCTGAGATTGAGCCTGCCCCCCCCCCAAACTCATGCTCTCTCTCAAGTAAATAAATAAAATCGTAAACAAAACAAAACAAACAAAAACAACCCCTCTGATCTTATCATTACAATGAAAGAACGTCATCCACTTGAAAACATGGTTTTGGGAGTTTTGGCTCAGCCTATGTAGTTTTGGGAGATATATGTAAATTGCTCAGGTTCTTTTGATGGTAGGTATATGTATCAAATTGAAATAGAGTTCATCAGTAAGAAAATTGTGAAGGGGGCCAAACACTCTTGAAATGGTGGAATAAAAACTTAAAATCTGCTGCTCTGTATAAGCAATGGGAACACAGGCAAATTGTCTATATCAACTTTTTCATAACTCTGGAAATTGACCAAAAGTTTACAAGAATTTCATGAGCATTTATTCAAGAAAAAACAGCTAAATGTTACCATGAACAGTGAGCTTTGTAGCTTTTTAACTTGTCTGTCCCATCCTCCTCTTTCCAGCTCCAGGACACCATTGAAAATCAACATAACAAGAATAGCAGCAACCTAAAAAGCCACTGAGAGGGGAGATGTGCAGAGTAGATCTGGAGCTCTCTCAAAAGCCACATTAACAGAATAGTGTCAATATTTGAACTGTATGGCAGTTTGCTGTTATATGACCTTAAAACAGGGCTTCTTCAGTAAGAAAAACCCTAGCCTCCAGTTGTTTGTCAAAGAAATTGGTGGCGACTGTTTAACATCATAGCTGCCTAGGCCTGTAATACCAGTAGAAACAAACAAAAGGCTAGCCAAAACTAAAAAGGAAAATCTGGGAAATGGTACAACCACAGGCAGTATTGAAAAGCTCTGACATATTTCTTGGACTTTAAAAGACCATGTGCAAGAATGTGCAAATACCCAAGGAAGACCTAGAAGGTCTATTTTTAATACATTTGGTTGAACTTGTGGTTCTATGTAAACAGAGAGTGAAGACTAAGGCAAAGCTGTGCAGGCTAGAGCATTATTCCCAACACACACACAAAGCTACTAGGCAAAGGGTGGAAGACTTAGTGGTTAGAGACTTTGAGAGAGACCTCTGTCCAAACAGTAGAAGACCACCATGAGACTTCAGCACCTTCACACAACAAATGATGCATTGTTTAGAGACCTAGTCCAGTAAAGTCTATAAACAAACAGCCGCAAAAAACAAATTCTAGGGGCGCCTGGGTGGCTCAGTGGTTAAGTGTCTGCCTTCGGCTCAGGGCATGATCCCAGAGTCCTGGGATCGAGCCCCACGTCGGGTTCCTCCACTGGGAGCCTGCCTCTTCCTCTCCCACGCCCCTGCTTGTGTTCCCTTTCTCACTGGATGTCTCTCTCTCTGTCAAATAAATAAATAAAATCTTAAAAAAAAAAACAAAAACGAAAAACCCCCACAAATTTTAGTGTGATGAGGACGGTTTCCAGATTTGTCATATTTTACTACTTAAAATGTCCAGCTTTCAACTAAAATTTATAAAACATGTAGAGAAAGTATGGGGAAAAAGTAAAAGGGAAAATAGTTGATAGAAACACTCTCTGTGAGAAAGCCCAAAAGTTGAACTTAATGAGATAAAACTCATAAGTTACTAATATTTTCAAAAAATTAAAAGAAACCATGTTTAAAGAAGTAAGGGAATGTATGAGAATAATATCTCACTAAATAAATAATAATAATAAAGAGAAAATGGTAAAAAGAACAAGATAAAAATTCTGGAGTTGAAAATGTAACAACTAAAATGAAAAGTTTACTAGTGGGGCATAACAGAAATTTGGGTTAGCAGAAGAAAGAATCAGCATGCTTAAAGATAGGTCTATTGATATTTCCCAGTGTAAGCACTAGAAAGAAAAAAGAATGAAGAAAATGCCAACTTGCCGACAGTATACCAACATAATGGATCCCCAGGAAGAAAGGAGAGTGAGAAAAAGAGTATTTGAAGTAAGATTAGTAAGATTAGCCAAAAAATTCCCATATTTCGATGAAAAGCATTAATCCACACATTTCTGAGTCTCAAAGAACTCCACATAGTATAAACTTAAAGTACACCTAAACCCATTCTTGTTCAAACTTTTCAAAGCTAAAAACAAAGAGAAAGTCTCAAAAGGAACAACAAAAAAGATTTATCACTTACAACTAATGCTTAATAAGAATAACAGGTTACTTCTCATCAGAAACCACACAGGTCAGATGTCAGTGAGGTGACATATTCAATGTATTGGAAAAGAAAAAGTGAGAGACTATCAAATAGGAATTCTATAACCAGCAAAATCATTTTTCAACAATAAAAGAGAAATAAAGACATTACCAGATAAACAAAAACACATATAAGAAATACTGACAAGAATACCTCAAGCCCTGGGGTGACTGGGTGGCTCAGTCAATTAAGCCTCTGACTCTCCGGTCATGATCTCAGGCTTGTAAGATCGAGCCCTGCGGTGGGGTTCATGCTTAGGGTGGAGTCTGCTTGAGATTCTTTTTCCCTCTGCCTCTGCCCTCCCCCATGCCTGCCTTTTCTCTCAAAATAAATAAATAAAATCTTAAAAAAAAATACTTCAAGCCCAATAACTTTTTAAAACTCACAGAACTCAGGAAAATTCTGTATTTATGGTAATAACGTTATTATAACAAAAGGATTAAAATAGAACCAGCAAAAGTGAGAGATACATAGGGTGAGGTTTGGGATGGTCTCAAACATGAAACTTCTGATGTTCACTCTTCATGGTGCAAAAATATTATTACCTTTCTAGCACTTTGACACAGAGTACTGCCGATCGGGAATCTTTTCCAAGCATGGTGTCCAGAGATTTTATTGGAATTTCATTACATAAGTATGAGTGATAGAATCATTGATCACATAACTGAATTCACCTTCAGCCTCACACACCCCTTGAGGTTGGTCTGATATCACATGACTCCAAGCATCTATCTTCTGATCATCTGGTTGGTCTTTCTGGTGTGGCCAGCCACCATCCTGAGTCACCTTGAAAGCATAAATTATCAGGGCTCACCATGAATAACCCAGACACTCTTATAACTTGGGAAATTCCATGGATTTAAAAGCTGTCTCAGAATCCAGCCACAAAGGTCAACCAAATTCTTTATTGTAGAGTAGGTAATATGCCAATTCAATAGGAAAGGAGCTCCTTAAAATTTTTTTCAACAAATGGTATTGGGACAAATGGATATCTACATGCAGAAGAATGAAGATGGACACTTTCCTCCCGACCATACACAACAATTAGTCAAAATGCATCATAAAACTATACATAAGAACTAACACTGTGGAAACCTTCGAGGAAAACATAGAAGTAAATTTTCACGACTTTAGATTTCTTAGATATGACACCAAAATCACAAGTGACAAAAGAAAAATAGTGGATTAAAAAAAATTTTTTTCCTCATTGGACACTATCAAAAAAGTAAAACATCAAGCCACAGAATGGAAAACGTATCTATAAATAATGCATCTGATAAGGGACTTGTATCTAGAATCCATAAGAACTCACAATTCAATAGCAAGAACAAAGACAAATAATCCAACTAAACAGTAGGCAGAGAATCTGAATGGATACTTTTCCAAAGAAAATATGCAAATGGAAGATAAGCACATGTAAATATGTTTAACATCATTGGCCATCAGAGAAATGCAAATCAAAACCGCAATGAGTTCACACCCCCTAGCACAGCTATAATGAAAACAAACAGAAAGTGGCTAGTGTTAGTGATAAGGGCAATGGGAAGTAAGTGCTCGTGGGTACACGGTTCTTTGGGGGATAATGACATTTTTCTAAAATTAGACCTTGCTAATATAGGACAACTCCGTTACTATACTAAAACTACTGAATTCTATTCTTTAATGGGGTAATATTAGTTTAGGAGTTATTTCATAAAGCTGTTACTAAAGCTTTTACCAAATATTTATATATAGCATATGTTAATATATAATTAATACATCACAAGTATATATACCTATAAATACATTCATGTATGTAAGTATATACACACAAGTGAGTTAAATTGGCGTTGAGTCCAGTATGTTAAAGAGTTTAAATTCCAATTCACATCAATAAACAAGCAGATAAGACCCTTCCAGGTAAGAAGACATTTAAATGCATAATCCTATTTTAAACTGGCATATATGGCCATCCTTCATGAAGACATTGTAGCCTCATTAAAAAGTAGAGAAGAAAAGGGAGGTTTTGTTTACTTTTAAAATGTCCTGGAACCTGGCAGGTTGTTTTTGATTCAGTTCTTTTGCCAAATTCTTGGATCTTATTCTCTGCCCTTTCTTTTCCCATTGCATTAAATGGAGACTTTCATCATTGCTTGTTACTTAACATTAAAAATCTCTTTTTCAACCAACACAGGCTTCTTTTTTTTTTTTTTTAAAGATTTGTTTTATTTATTTGACAGAGAGAGAGAGATACAGCCAGCGAGAGAGGGAACACAAGCAGTGAGAGTGGGAGAGGAAGAAGCAGGCGCCGAGCAGAGCAGGGAGCCTGATGTGGGGCTCGATCCTAGAACCCTGGGATCACACCCTGAGCCGAAGGTAAAGGCTTAACGACTGAGCTACCCAGGTGCCCTGCAACACAGACTTCTTTCTACTATTTGAGTTGAGACTGTTTTTCTGCTTTGCTTTAATGCTCCGCCAGAACTGACCCAGAACTTCCCAAAGCTTTTACAGGATAAAACTAATTTGTTTTGTTGGGTTGACTTCATCATTTTGTTAAATCTCAATACAATGAAATAAGAGCCTAATGCTGGGAAAAAATGTTCTGTGTTTTTATTGCTGTTGTATTTACTTAAATGTTTTTGGATTATATAATGGACGCACTGTGTAAGCCAGAGGCAAGTTCGTTTTCAGGTCTTTATGACATTTACAGACAAGTGTTCTATGATTGAGTTAGAAGTACTAAGCTTCACTCAGGAATTTGTGGATCTGTGAAATGGGTGTATAAAAATGACATGTCCTTGAATAAAAGATCAGAATCACAAAAGTTCAGTGAATGAGTAACATCGAATACCTCAGTAAAAATAAAATAATAACACTGGAGTCCTCACTAGGACTTTACTATCTGATTATGTTTAGGCCTTTAAGTCTAGAATGTTGAGGATCAGGAGAAAAGTTTAAAGCAAAGTCATATGAACAGAGAGCATTCTGTGGTTTGTGCACACTGAGACTATCTGATAAACTGAAGACAGTGTTGGAATACATTAGAAGACCATTGACATTAAGCAGTAAAAAAAAATGACTTACAAATAACAAGTATTTGCTACAAAGTCTTCTAAAGCAGGAAAGGTATCTTGCAGACATTAAGTATTAGACATAGAACATACCAGCCAGCAAGCTGAGGGAGAAGATAATGGAAAAATTTACATTCATAAAGGGAAATAGTGAGAAAAACCAGCCAAAGACTTTAGATATAGGCCAAGTCGGGCAGAAGTTTTGACAATAAATAAACTATATGTGCTTTGTCCATGGTTACTGTGTTTGTGCAAGCCTCTCTCCCCTTGTTAGTGATATTACAATGGACACAAATGTGTAGTTAGAAGGCAAATAGAGGACGGGAGTACGTGGCTCAGCTTGCTCCCTCCTTGAGGGTCAAAGTGAAATCTTACCAACTTATAATTCAATGAACAAAATATGTATGTTTCCCCAAATATTGCCTGAAGGTAGATAACAGTTGACTTTTTCGGTGATTCTTTTGGACAGAAAATTATGTCATTTCTAGTTTTGTTTGTATGTGTTTATGTGCCATTGACTCTGAAGATCTTTTCATTGTAGGAAAATATCTAATTTCATGCTGCTTATTGATGCACTTTTGTCTTTTTTATGCCCCCTTATTGCCACGAAGAGATCTATGTATGTGAATTACAGCCATATTTGGTAGTGTAACTTTTCTTGTTTTGTTTTGGAGGTGTGGAATTTAGCCTACTGCTAATAATTAAATATTGTAATCTCTTCTTGAAGCTTTGGAGTCAAAAATACTGTCTTATATAAGACACGAATGTGAAATGTATTTATTTTCTACTTAAAAGTAATCACACAGCAAGTGCATATTTACTCCAAAATATAAGTTCTAAATGTTCTTGATTAACCTACACTTAAGTTAGAGACAAAAGTAGTGTAGTATGAATGTAAAGAGAGATTAATAAACTACATATCAATTACTTGCTAGAAATTAAAATGCACAAATATAAATATGTATATGCTTCATCCTGAGAAACTCTGTTATAGCTATAATTCTATATTTGAGTGAATCAATTACGTTTAAGATGAAAACTGGAGTCAGTTTATTTTGTCCATTTAATTAAATAAGTAAAAATATTCCTATTAGCATATTTTGTATAAATAATCTTTTGAGTAAAGAACCACACATGAGAAACAGAAGATACGAAACTATTTTAATGTCACTTCAAGACATTTAATATGTAGTTGACTTCTAATAATGAATGATTTTCACAAATTCAGGCTATTTAATTAAACATTTATTATTTTAAAATGCCTCCAATATAATACAAATACGTGTGCAAATAACAAATTATAGTATTTACGTAAGAAAGGCGGACAATTAACTGTGCAACCTCACTTTGTTAGTTCTACATTTGTTACTGCTCTCCTCAGACAGAGAGTACACTGGTTAGATGGTATTTCTGGACTACGGACTTCTCATATTCAAATCAAGTCCACCTTTACGAGCCTTTGGCATGTATCAGTTACTATCTTAGAGCATCAATGTCCTCATCTAAACTTTCTGTATAATGAAAGTTGATAACTCACAGGCTTCTAAAAACATCAAGATACTGTTTCTAACATAGTGTCTGATGCATAGTAGTTTATCAGTGGTAACTATGCTGTGACGATGATGATTGTAAATTTTATTTCTATTATATCATGCAGTTCTTAGAATATATGATGCTCTGTTACTTTCTACTTCTTTAAAATTTAAGCCATTTTTTTTTACTGATTTTTCAATAAATATTTACTGACTGATTATTTTACTGATATGGCAAAGCATCTGTTTGGTATATTTTTAAAAAATTTACTCTGCAGTGTAAGTACCCACTTGCTATGTGGCAAAGAACATCTGTTATAAGGGCCTAGAGGATCCAGAAAGGGGGTTGGAGAGGAAGGCTTTAAGCTGTGTCAAGAACTCTATAGGGTCTTAGTATTTTACTCCACTTATCAACCAGCAAGTTAGCCTACAAGTGTCATGACTGTTGGCAGAAGATGTGTGACTCCTGGATCAGAGACAAAGGACAAATTATTACAGCAATAGCAGTGGCCAGATTTTCAGCATTTGTGCCTGTTTCCTGAGTCCCAATTCCAACAGAATGATCCAAAGAAGTCCATGTGACACATTTACACATGACAGATTGTGTTACAAAAGAAGAATGCCAAGTTTATGGAACTCGAATCATTTTTAATGTAAAGTAAGCATGGCTGTTACTTATGCTTCTGAGGGAGGCACTATCTTCATGATACTGCAAAGTAAATGAACCTGTCATTTGGTCCAGAGTAAGGAACAAGTGTCTACCTTTCAAGGCTGCCACTTATACAAGTATCCTCAGAGACAGTTTGAGACAAAAGCCATCACCAGTGCCTTTTTTCACTATTGTTTGAAAATGAGAAGCAATATCTCCTGCAAATGGCCAGCCTTGAAGTCAGGCACACAGCTGGCAAGCAGATCTAATCGGCTACTTACTAGCAGTCTCGGGGTCTTCAAGTGAGTGATCACTGGAATTAACACTCTTTTACCCCAAGCTTTGCTTATTCCATAACCAAGGCTACCTCAGAGAATATAGTTGAAGATTTAGAAGAGTGATTTCTCAATCAATATTTCTTCGGACCAAGGTAAACATTTTCACTGCTACCAATACATAGAAATGAGAAAGAAAACATAAAATTATATGGAGAGCCCGTATTTCTTATGAACATCAGAGCAGGAGTCTCAGAAATCAGAGCTGGCCACTGAACTACATGTTACCTAAAATACACGGAAAAATAAGTTGTAAGTTTTAACTTCATGAGGTAAATGAATGTATCCTAAAATTGAATAGGAGAGAAAGTTAGAGAGTCTACTGCACCAGGAAATGGGAATGAGAGTTTTCAGAAGATACAGATATACCTTATGTATTTTTCCTACCTCACATAAGTTCTATTTTGGCCTTCAACTTGGCTTTAAATCTGCATGTATCCAAGAATGATGACATTTGTCTAGTGCTGTTAAATGCCCTAGATTTTACCCTACTTACTAACAACTTCACCAGCTACAGTTTTATGATGTTAGTAGAAGCTGTGAGATTCTTGGGTCTTGGCTGAAGAATGGCTTGCTTCTCATAATGCAAGCAGCAATTAGAATATCCGCATTATCTTGGGCCAATTATACTGTCCAAGTTCCAATGTCCGCAGGGAGACATAAACAGAGAAGATGAGAATTACGCACACAGTAAGTTATGGGAGATTAATCCCAAGTTTAGGAAATCCCAAGATTTTTTGGGTAGCAAGCAAACCTAACTACCATTTCCCTGGTGGAGATAATTTCTTTAGTATATACAGAAAGACAAACTTGTCCATTGCTCCCTAGGAAGACATTGTCTCCAATTTTAATGTCCATTTGCTATAAAAAACAAC
The DNA here is from genome assembly GCF_017311325.1 of Ursus maritimus. Taxonomy (NCBI): domain Eukaryota; kingdom Metazoa; phylum Chordata; class Mammalia; order Carnivora; family Ursidae; genus Ursus; species Ursus maritimus. Next base: position 59,552,443 of record NW_024423344.1, on the reverse strand, counting down.
CTTAAGAATTTGGTCTAGAATAAATGGCTGCTGATGCCTCTACTCTCAAGAGATGCATAAGCAGGAGAGACCCATAGAGAATTATCCCCAAGCAAGATCAAGGGCCATGACAGAGTGTTACTATGATTGAATTTTACAGTGTAAATACCTCATGGTTCTTTGAGGTAGTACACAGTTTGATCGTACACTAACTGAGTCAGGACTAACCATGATTATGGCTCCATTCGAAGTGGCAGGGACTGTCCTGTGATTTTTTTTTTTTTAACCTGGCAAATCCTGTGAGCAAACATTAGCTCTGTAGAGTTGGAAATGCTGATTACAGGGAGAAAGGTGTGTGGAGGTCAAACTTGTAATAAATGCAAACAAGAAAGATCATAGCAGAAAGACAGCAAAGGAGATTTTAGTGAATCTGAGTTTCAAAGGGGGACCTAATGATTTTCACAATAGTGATTTAGAGCAAGAGAATGAAACTCTAAGCTATCAATTTGAGGTCTAGTGTTGATTAATGGCCAGTATTTAGAGACATCTTCACTTGTGTCTCTGAGGAGAGAAGATTTTATCCCTACTGATCTGCAAGCTCTTTCATTCTAAAGACTTCTTGCGGATAATCTGATGAAAAAAAAGTAACAAAACATTCTCAGATGACTCAATTTAAAGGTAGTCAAGTACAGTGATCATTTAGTTAGTATGCCGTTTATAAGCTGTTTTCCATTCTGTTTATTTTTCACATGCTCAGAAAGAAGCATATCCAATTAATAGCATAAGGCATTAAAAGCCTCAATGACATGCTTCTGCACGTGTTGTGGACATAAATTAGGATGACATTTGCTAAGAAAGCATCGTGTGTGTGATATAAATCAGATTATGGCTATCTGCTCAGTTATATCACAGCGTAATACACTCCTTTGTAAAATGTGAATGTGAAAGGAATTCATTTAAGGAAATGAGATATGGAATCCAGTCACCCATGAGCAGATCTGAGTGCAACTTGGTGGCCTGAATATTGCAGATCACTCACTTGTGGAAGGACACAAAGGATATTAATGTAAAGTCAATGGCAAGAGAAGACAGAGGTGCATTTAAGGGTATAATATATTAAATGGACAGTCTTATGAAATGCACAATCCTGGGTAGAGCACATTTCTCCAATGGCATGGATTTCATTAATATTTAATGGCAATGACATATCAGCACTATCCCAAATTACCAAACATTTTTGGGAAGTTAGAAACTGGTCTTGGAATACTGAATCAGGCAATATAATGACCCAAGAGCCTTGACATCGTGACAAAAAAGATTTGCTAATGGGGAAAAAGGGAAACTCTTATAGGATACAGACTGTGTTTGGAAATATGCGTGAAGAGAAAACACAGCTCTAATTGAATAACTAGCTGAATATTAACTTTATAAAAGCACCATCCCATGAACATGTTGGAAACAGTCTAATGTTTTTGTTCAAGAATGACTACTGAAAATTGAAATCAGTTTAGAATCTCCCATCATTGAAGAAAAGGCTCTGCATGTGCTTGAGAACAAAATGACAGAACTGAGTTTATGGAAAAATTAAGGTAAACAATTAGGCATTTACTAGAAATCTATATTTTATTGTTGTTTTCTAATGTCTGAGTTACTACATGAAAGTGAGAATTTGTTTTCTCCTTTCTCTGCAACTGCTTCAGATGGGTCAAATGAAGGAACATCACTGTGTCACCCATAACTGGGGGGAGGGTAAGATAGGCAGTGTTAAATAGTGACAACTGGAAGCCCATGGATGTAACAACTTGCGCTATGTATCTAGAAAATGATTATGTTCACAAACAAGACAAAATGTCTGGAAATGGCTGAGCAATGGACTCTGGTCACAGCCCTGGTCATTTAGAATTTGCAGGACATGGAAAAGGTTTATTTCTGTTAGAAAAGAATGGAAAGTGAAACTGTAATTTTAACTGATTTATAATTTTTCAAACATAAATCTAATCTTTTTTTTTTTAAAGATTTTATTTATTTATTCAACAGAGATAGAGACAGCCAGCGAGAGAGGGAACACAAGCAGGGGGAGTGGGAGAGGAAGAAGCAGGCTCATAGCAGAGGAGCCTGATGTGGGGCTCGATCCCAGAACGCTGGGATCACGCCCTGAGCCGAAGGCAGACGCTTAACCGCTGTGCCACCCAGGCGCCCCAGCAAACATAAATCTAATCTGACACAGCTATATGATGTATCAAAAGGTTGCCAGTTGACTGATGTAATTAAGTGAAAATGAGTATTATATAATGATGATTCCCCAGGATAAGAAAGCGTTTTGAAAGCTGAGATGAAGCCAGACTTGAAGTAATAACTATAGAAACCAATTGGACATGAAAAGAAGTGTGTTTAGCCTTGAAAAATTAGACGCTCAATTAGATATCTCCATTAAAACATAAAATGGTTAAAATAACTCTGTATAATAGAGGAGAAGAGTAACTGAGATGGTGAAAGTATTTCAAAAGACCTATAAAAGGATATGGTTATAATTAATATGCTTTGTAGAGGGACTTCCTTCTCGCCATCATATAGCTCAAATCCTGCAGATCAGTGGGGTCTCTGTCGGCTTTTTAATTTTTCTTCTTTATAAAATATTACAGAAAATATTGAGAGAGAGAGGAAGAAAAATATGTGAGAAATACGTGTTAAGAAGACATTGACCAAGGTCTATGTATGAACTAGATAAGAAGGTATTAAACTCTTGACATGGAAAAAGACTAAATGTTGCTAGGATTCACCACTTTCAAGTCAGGTTCAGATGTGGTGTATACATACAATGGAATATTACTCGGCCATAAAAAAGAGTGAACTCTTGCTATTTGCAACAACGTGAATAGAGCTTGAAAGTATTATGCTAAGCGAAATACATCAGTTAGAAAAAGACAAATGCTACATGATGACATTCATATATGGAATTTAAGAAACAAAACAAATGAGCAAGGGGAAAAAAGAGAGGGGGAGAGAAAGAGAGAGGCAAACCAAGACACAGACTCTTAACTATAGAGAACAAACTGATGGTTACCAGAGGGGAGGTGGGTGGAGGGATGGGTGAAATAGGTGATGGGGATTAAGGAGCATCGGGTGTTGTATGGAAGTGTTGAATCATTATATTGTACACCTGAAACTACTACCACATGATATGTTAACTAACTGGAAGTAATATAAAAACTTAAAAGAAAAAGTCAGCTTCATCGTGTTGCTGGCTGCCAATCCAGTGAAAAACAAATCAAGCTGAGTTTGGTTGTCACTGATCAATTAATCATGTCTCAGATCAGTTTTTTTTTCTAATTGTTAACATTGTTATTGAGGAATCTATATGGTCTTTTTCTAGAAATGTGAAAATGTTTTATTCTCAGAATCAATCTCAGCCCCTGCCTCTATAAATACCCATCCTCATATATATTCTTTATTAAAATTGGATATGGTTTTATTCCTCCACTCCAAATCTCCTCACCAATCCTGTGCTTAGTCAATGGTGTTCTCTATGAGATTTGGACCAGTGTTTTAAATTTATTTTTATTTTTTTTTATTTTTGAAGATTTTATTTATTTATTTGACAGAGAGAGAGACAGCCAGTGAGAGAGGGAACACAAGCAGGGGGAGTGGAAGAGGAAGAAGCAGGCTCCCAGTGGAGGAGCCTGATGTGGGGCTCGATCCCAGAACGCTGGGATCACGCCCTGAGCCGAAGGCAGACACTTAATGACTGAGCCACCCAGGTGCCCCTGGACCAGTGTTTTTAAATTAAAGCTCATCAGTTTCATCATACCCTTACCTAGGGTGCCCATGTTTATCCAAAAATGAGTATCTGGAAAGATGTATGGACATTTTTTGCTAAGGCTACAGAGTTATAACTTCCTTATAATATCTGGTGCTAGTTTTTAAGTTTAAGGATACAAGTATCATTTCATTTCCCAAGCCATTCCCATATTCTGTTATGACTGAGTAACTAACAAATCCTGCAGGGGAATAATAATACACAGTTATATTATTAAAGTGGCAAGGCATCTGTGCTGCTGAGACTTGAAATTCTCAAAATTTAGGCCAAATGTCCTAGGGATTCAGTGATATAAAAGTATTCCGTAACTACAACACAGGTATAGATAGTGAACCTCTAGGATATGTAATTACAGTCTTTGGATGGCAGGCTACCTGGGAGTAAAGGGGTATATGGTGGTATTAACCGCAGGGACTCTGAGTAGTCATAGTTCAGGTAGGACAATCCTGCTCTTCTGTGTATATATTTGTGTAGATTAGCTGTCTCGAGAATCATTTGTTATCCAGATCAGCTTGTTACTCTAGCACTTTACCTCCTTTAAGTTTGTTTTTGTTTTTAAGTGTCTGAATGCAAAACATAAGGTTAAGTTAGGGATTAGAAATCTTAATTATTTACATTTTCAAGAATTTCTAAGAGCTGTTTTTCTCATGTTTTATGTGCAGTGGATTTTACTAACTGAATGTCACAGTATATTAAATGAATAATGCTAAAGTTTGGAGTGTTCTGGGGCACCTGGGTGGCTCAGTCAGTTAAGCATCTGCCTTCAGCTCAGGTCATGATCCCAGGGTCCTGGGATCAAGCCCCATGTGGGGTTCCCTGTTCAGCTGGGAGCCTGCTTCTCCCTCTCCCTCTGCCCCTCCCTTATGCTTGTGCTTTCTCTCTCTTCTTCTCCCCCTCTCTCACTCTCTGTCTCTGTCTCTCAAATAAAATAGATAAAATCTTAAAAAATAAAGTTTAGAGTACTCAGATTATAAACTATTACTGGCAAATGGAGAAATGATTGTGTTACTATTTTGTAAAAATTCTTTCCAAATCATAGTAGCAGATTATATACTAGTATGTGAGAAATATCACATCAAATCAACTAAACTTGACATTGATAGCTAGTGTAATAAAACTTTCATGAAAACACCCAATAACTATGTTTAGAAATTCTTGGGAGTTAATTTAAAGGTAAACATTTAACTACATCCACATGAGAACCATAAATAAACTCTGGAGTTTACATATAAGTTTTGTAAATATTTAGAAACCAAGTACAGGAAGTCCTCAGCATGAACTTGGCCTGGAAGTTTAATTTCATTCACCGAGAACCATAAGTTTTCCAGTTAACTTAGAAGCAATCATAGCTGAGTGAATAAATAGAAGCTACATTATAAATATGCCAAACAGTATTTATATATGAATGTGTGAAGTATTCACATGCCTATATAATTATATTAATGTATATATTCATTTTAAGAAATCAGTTTTTGAAAAATGCAAAATAATACTTAAGCATCCATTTAAGAGAAAGAGAAAAATCATGCAGTTCATTCAGATTACTAAAGATAAGATTTAGAGTTATGTTATAACCTAATTAGTCACTGCACAAAAACAGAAAATAGTTGACAATATGTATCAAAAAGCATGGGACCTAGAATAATGGTTGACCAAAAATTATTGAATAATATGAGAGTATTTTCATTCATATACGCATTACGCTAGCATTTCTAACATATTAGTAATATATGTAAAAGCACACATCGAAGTGAGAAAGTTTAATCATAACAAATGCAATTCATTTATGTAAAGTGCAACTTCAAGTTTCCAGAAATACCTCTATCTCTGAGGTATGAGAATTCATTTTCTAGGGACAGAACTATCCTTTCTCTAGCTACTTCCACAAGCCACATCATACAAAAATGCCCCTCAAAGAGGCAATAAAGCAAGCCAGGAGTCATGCAGTCAGAAATCTTCAAAATATTTTCTAACATCAGTAATAAGTGACAACTGTTCCTAAGAGATATTTTATTTTTATCTTGAATCCCTTAGATTCAATAGCTTAGAAAATATAACATATTTGTATCTATATAGAAGAAATTAATGTGATTGATTTTAAAATGTCAATGGACAAAAGACAAGGAAAAAAGATGTAGGTACAAAATTCATGACACAAAAGAACACAAAATGTACTCACAGATGGGAAGATAGTGTTTCAACTTCGTCAAATCCCTTATTGGTTTAGATAGCTGTTGCTGACACAGAATGAGGTTTGTCAGACCAGTAGAAGCACACTTTTGCCAACTCAGTGCTCACTTCACTTATCACATAGAAACTTCCTCGTACCCACCAACTCTTTCTGGTAATCTGATGACCTGGTAGTATGCACAAACAACTCTGAGTGAATCAGAGCTCAATTCCTAGGTGTCTTTGAATTTTTACTAGAATCATCCCAGGGGTCTGGATTCCTGTTCCTTAAGTCTAGTACATTCCATGACTGAGTTTGGTCCACGGTTCTCAAACATAAATCCTCCCCCTTCCAGTCTTATGCCAATGTATTGAGGACAGCGTGATGGTAGTACAACACTATCCCTAAGTTATTTTCTGTAATAAAGCACTTCTTCAAAATGTAAATGAGAGGAAAGTGAGATATTCTCTGAACCCTTGCTGGGATTCAACACTTCTCAGATTGCATATCTGGAAAAACTCTAATAATCCTGTGTGGTATACAAATTTAGTGTCTTCTCTAATGTTTTACCTATCTTTTCATCCTCACTTATTCCCTCTTTTCTGACCTCTTAGCCATTAATACCAACATCATATTATATAAAGTTTCTAAAACATTACATTGTCATCTCTTTGAATGCATTTGCATATCTTATATATCTTTGTATTCAGAATATCTACCACCTTGCCTGAATTTGTTGTATGTATGAATGCATGAAAAAACAAATGAATGAAATTAAACTTTACTTTTCCATTTGTAAAGTATCAATTCATGTACTAAATGTCCTCTCAGCTTCCTTATCACATTTTAAACTTATTTTCATAAAATTGATGCTTTCTGATGTCATAATACTGTTATAGTCTGCTTCAAATGTGTAATGTTTCAATATTTTTGGAAGATATAAGAAAGTTCAAAATTTTAATGCACGAAGCCCTCTTCATACTGGCAACAGCCTATATTTTGGACCTTTCTAATTTGTCACCAGTTAGAATTGGTGCATTGTTCACATTTCATTTTCTTTACAGTCATGATTTCCAAGGCAAGTGCCATCAACCGCCTACCCTCTTTACTGATTTAATTTTTTATATATCTTGCAAGAATTCTTTGTTATTCCTCATGTAGCCTCTTAGGTCAGTTTCATATTGATCACATTGTTTTACTGTTGTGATGGCTTTGTAGTGTTCGCATGGTCAACTTTGTGCTGTGATGTTTAGAAGATGATGAATGGAGTGAGACAAATTCATGGAAGTCTTGCCAACTGCTAATGTGACCTAAAGAAAGCTATTACCGCTATCTGCTTCAATTTTTACATCCAAAAGATAACACAATAACAGTTATTTATGTTATAATTCACAAAGATATAGTAATTATACAATTGATAAAGTGAAGTTCTTAGAAGTCAGAATTTTTTTGCCTATTTTTCCTGTCTGGTGCCTAAAACAGACCCTGACATCTAGCACTGAATAAATATTTGCTGAATAAGCGATTATGCTGAGGAAAATGACTGGTGTGCACTCGAATGTTAAAAAATACTATCTCTACACCTACAATATGTTACTTAAAAGAAGATTCAGTGTTTCTGAGATAAACACACACAGGTAAGTGGATAGGATTTTGCAAGCTGTATGAGTGTGCTTCCTGAAAAGCTTCATAGCCAGATATCCTTGGTTCTAACCAGATTCCCCCTGTAATCCCTTAAAGAGAAATCTGAGGTCATCTCTGTTAATCACCTGTTATTAAATCAGTGTTTCTTTTTTTTTTCTAAAGATTTTATTTTTAAGTAATGTCTACACCGAACGTGGGGCTTGAACTCACAACCCCGAGATCCAGAGTCACACACTCTACCAACTGATCCAGCCAGGTACCGCTAAATCAATGTTTCTTGAATAATGGGGTACAATGATAAGAAAAAAAGAGAAAAGAGAAAATAAAAATATACAAACAAAATAAGACAAAACAATAGTCTTAGGAAGGGGAAACTTTAACTCAAGTTGTATTGTTGCTGTCTGAAACAACTCCCTGGATCTCCTTAAGCACATTTACAACCTTAATTGATTCAAGTATATGACTAAATGCCATGAAATATCACTTACATATAAACATTTAATAACAATGGGAAATGTTCTAAAATACTGTGTACTAAAAATGATAATTATGATCATTTTTAGAGGGCATTCAAAACCTCTCTGAGCTATTATGGGAGTGTGGTGCCTTCTGTAACTCAGAAAATCATTTCAAAGGGTTACTCATGGAAGTCATTTATTTAACAAATTTGAAGAATCTGTCAGTAATATTGTGGCATATGCTATCTTGATTTCACCACATATCTTTTAAATGCCTCTACACAAAAGTAAATTTTAAAAATATAATGTGTGAATATTTGACAAGACAAATGTGAATTCAAGAATGCCAATGGAATCCCAAACAATAATGTCGAATATTTATTTTAACCAGATTTGGATCTAAATTTTAGAGGAGATGCCTATGTTTAAGGCATAACTTTGTGCTAATTAAATAATAAGAATTGGTGTTTACTACATCCTCCAAATGCATGACATGTATTTTTTACCATTCTAAATTGAATGCAATTGCTCTTATGATACATATACACTTAAAATTCTCAATTTAGTTATTAGTATTTATATAATCCATAGTCATTATTTTATAGATTCAAAAATGTGCTATAATATAATCACCAAATCATTTTTCCAAAACTACCTTCATATGAAACTAGCCATATTTGAAGTGAAATTCTTAGTAGATAAATCTGTTTCTTTCTTTTTATATATATATATATTATGTTCAGTTAGCCAACATATAGTACATCATTAGTTTTTGATGTAGTGTTCGATGACTCATTAGTTGTGTATAACACCCAGTGCTCATCACAACACGTACTGCCTTAATACCCGTCACCCAGCTACCTCATCCTCCCACCCCCCCCCCTTTCTGTAACCCTCAGTTTGTTTCTCAGAGTCCAGCATCTCTCATGGTATGTCTCCCTCTCTGATTTCTTCCCATTCAGTTTTCCCTCCCTTCCCCTGTGGTCCTCTACTCTATTCCTTATGTTCCACATACGAATGAAACCCTATGACAATTGTCTTTCTCTGCTTGACTTATCTCACTTAGCATAATCCCCTACAGTTCCATCCTTGTCGATGCAAATGGTGGGTATTCATCCTTTCTGATGTCTGAGTAGTATTCCATTGTATAAATGGACCACATCATCTTTATCCATTTATCCTATGAAGGACGTCTCAGCTCCTTCCACAGTTTGGCTATTTCTTACTTTTAGATATATATATTTAAGATGCCTTATAAATAAAATGTAATTACTGAAAAATTAAAATAAATTTTGATAGGGGCGCCTGGGTGGTGCAGTCGTTAAGTGTCTGCCTTCAGCTCAGGGCGTGATCCCGGCATTATGGGATCGAGCCCCACATCAGGCTTCTCCGCTATGAGCCTGTGCTTCTTCCTCTCCCACTCCCCCTGCTTGTGTTCCCTCTCTCACTGGCTGTCTCTATCTCTGTTAAATAAATAAATAAAATCTTTAAAAAAAATAAAAAAAAAATTGATATATATGTTTGAAAAGTTTTTTCAGAAAACATTCTAACAATATACACTGTCAATTTTAGTGTACAGGCAACAATCTTATTGTTTTACCCTTTTTTTGTAGTGAATTGAATGTCTTTATTTCCCCCAAATTTGAACATATTTTAATGATTTATATGCCTTTCTCTAATGTGAACTACGACTCTTCACACTTATCTTTTTGGTTGTTAGTACTTAGCCCTTGATGTATGTAAGATGATTTTTGTTAAGGATGTTATTAATTTGTCTTTCACATTAGTTACAAAAATTTTCATAGCATATTTTTCTTATTTTTATAATTATTCTTTAGTTAAAAGTGTTTCTAAAAGTAGAAAAAATTTTCACACACAAAGATTTGCTGTTTATTAACCTATATTCACTTATAATACATAAATTATTATTTTTGACATTTTACTCCTTGATTCACCTGGAATATGATGTGGTCTATGTTTTGCTGGAAAAGAGTATAATTTCATTAAATTTCTCTCAAATACCTCATCATTTAGCCCGCTATCAGAAATTAATATACTTTATTACTTCATAAACTTTTGCTAACTTTATCATTTAATCAATTATGATAAAATGTGTTAAAATAATGTATCTATCAATTATCTCCCTAAACTTATATCAGGGTTATAGATTTTAATTACTTTCATTTCATGATGTATTTTAATATATGTGTGTACAAAATTTTGTCTGCCTGTTTAAATCCCCTGGCTAGTCTTACTCATTAATATTTATTTACTCATTGGATTAGTTATATCAAATTAAATATAGATTAGATTTTAATTTTCTAGCAATTGCAGTAAATGTGTTTATCATAAAATATTATTTATAATATTTGATATTTCTATTTATGATTTTATCAAATTAGTATTTATATATTATGTGAAATTACATACTTTAAATATTTGTTTTATTCCTAGTATGAGTGGAATAGTGTCCTAAAAATATTAGAATTTCTCTATAACTATTATTGACATTCAAGTATTTGGTTTTATCTTGTATTTAGTTCCTTCACTGAACATGTCTTTATTTCACAATTGTCACTTAGTATTTCATCTATCATATCCTTATAAAAAGTTATATAATACAATCTACTTATTCCCAGTAACTATAACATTATTATTTTTATTTTGTACTGTCCAGAGAATCCAGTATATTTCCATTTAATCCTGGGTTAAATTTGTGACATTTGATTCTTATTTTCTTTTATATGTCATAACTTCACTCATCTCACATTTGTCTCACTGCTTTTCTTTCATCTTCAACAATTATTAAACATTTTTCCATATGTTTCTTTATTCCCCCCAAGTTTTTATTTAAATTCCACCTACTTAACGTACAATGCAACATTAGTTTCAGGTCTAGAATCTGGTGATTCATCACCTATATACAACACCCCGTGCTCATCACAAGTGCCCTCCTTAATCCCCATCACTCACTTAACCCATCCCCTCGCCCACCTCCCTTCCAACATAAATCAGTCAAAGAAAGACAAATGCCATATGACTTCACTCCTGTGTAGAAAGAATTTAAAAAACAAAACAAATGAACATGGGGGGAGGAAAGAGAGGCAAACCAAGAAACAGACTCTTAACTACAGAAAACAAATAATTATAAACTTTTTAACCATGATATTTTACCTAGACCATTGGAATAGTCCCCTGAGTGATCGCTTTACTTCTCACCATGCTTAGGAAAGTTTTCTCTACATATGATGATTTCCTGAAATGGCAAATGCAAAGGATCTAAGCTCCTCCTATGTTCTCTCTCTCCAGTCAGTTTCACTTTTTACACTTCGGTCCTCCTGAACTTCTATACACGCCAACTTTTCTTGTTTCCTCTTTTTAGTAAGACATATCACGTCACCTCACCTTTCCAACAGTAAACATGTTCTATTCATCTCCGTCCCTCAAGACTAAAATTAGTGAATCCAGATACCTCGGAGAATTTACAACAATGTTAATACGTATGGAAAATTCAGGATTAGATGTATGCAGAATTTCACTGGAAACGAATATGCTAGAAACATTGTTGATTGGGACACATCATTTGAGGTTATGATAGTTATCTAGAAGTGTTAAAAAAAAAGTTAGATAAAAGAAATATGAGGGGCGCCTGGGTGGCTCAATTGGTTAAGCATCTGACTCCTGATTTTAGCTCTCGTCATGATCTCAGGATTGTGAGATTGAGCCCCCGGTAGGGCTCTGCGCTACACTGGGAGTCTGCTTGAGATCCAATCTCTTTCTCTCTCCTTCTGTGCCTCCCCCTTGCAAGCACTCAGTCTCTCTCTAAAATAAATAAATAAATCTTAAAAAAAAAAAAGAAATATGAAACCAGATATGAGGATCAATATTACCCTGCACACATCTCCCAATAGAGGACAATGGCAGCAAAGAGGCATCCTTAAATATCAACTTAAAAATGTGTCTACTTAATATGAATTTTCAAACCACACCCAAAATGACATTGTTTTTTTTTTTTATTTCCTATTCTTTAAGCAGTTGTTTCTTTTACATATAATTAAATTATGTGTTATCTTAATTATCATTGTCTGTCCCCTTCTCCCCTCAGAGGAACTTTGTCCGGTGTTTTTGTTCATTTCTACTCCTCCCCCCCCATGCCCTCCCACAATGTTTCCAAATGCCTAGAAGAATGCCTGACCATAATAAGTTTCAATTATTGTACTTTGTTGAGTAAACTTTTGGGGGAGTTGTAAATCCATAGAGTAAAATGCATACAGATCCTGGTCCCTAAGAAGTAAGAAGTTAGTAAAAACAAAAGAGAAAATATGGTCTGGGGACTAGAATCCCTGAAGATGAGTGAAGAAACTTCTGGTAACCACATGGTCTTGTTAGAAGTGGCAAACAGCTTGGTTATCTTGCCTTATTCTTTTGAAACATTCAAGGACTTGATAGTAGGTTTGCAGAGGAACATATTTTCTTAAGACACTATTGACATGCCAGTGTGTGTCCTGTGGATGAAATGACTCCTTCAATACCCATGGGAGAAGGGTAGCCCAGAGACTGGTGAGTGCTCAGGAAGGTAAGCTGTAAATAGCTGGCTTGTAGGAAAGTGCTGACTGAAAGGGATATCCATGTTCAGTCACACATGAAAAAAAGAGATGGGGGGAGAGAAAACAATGTTCCAAACATAAACAAGAAATACTGATTTTATAACAGGATTTCAACTTTAGCTACAACTCTTTTATAGTTAAAATAGTTCAGCAGCACTAGCTCACAACAATTGGTTGTGTTGGGGTAAAAGTGAGACAGGGAAACTGAAGGGACCCCATGAAAGAACTGCTTTTTGTTCCTTTTCCTACTTCTATTGTTGCTGGGACCTGCACCCCCCACTTATACACGCCTTACAGATAATGTATGTCCTCCTTGTAAAAGTCAAGAATTAATGATTTCCTTGGGGTCTTCCAGCACAATAAATAACATCTAAGGAGTGACTGGGCTGGGTTGTCATGAATGTTTTCCAAGACCCCAGGCTCCAGAGCCTAAGTGACTTATGGAGGACACCTAAACACTCATCTTCGATTCTGGATGCCTGAGAACACATGTGCACCTGACCCCAGACCCCAGGCAGAGACGAGACCCACTCTTTTACCCTTTCTGAGTCTCCCGGATGCTCTGTCAGTATCTACATTTTCTCTATGTCTTTAATCAACTCTGTTCTCACTTCCTCTCAGCTCGTGTTTGATTTCTATCCTGTGCTAAGCCAAGGACCCTCTTGGTCCTCAGACCCAGCCAGCTGGCATCAAAAGTGTTTTATCAAGATAAATGTGAATCTAAAAAACCTTAGTCTGGTGTTATTTTAATGTAAGATTAGCATATATTAATGATTGACACTTTATCAGATACCACATATGAATAAAATTAATGACAATTAGGAAGAAAAAATGTGTTTTTTTTCCAGACAAAATTCTCTGCTTTTCAACATCTGTGTCCCTGAGAAATGATATTTCGACATGACCACTGAGTAAACAAGTTAAAAAACAAATAGGTAAATAGATATCTCACAGATAAGTATTTCAGGTTTCTGATTTGTTTTGTTGTTTAAAGTTTACCAGGTATAATTTCTCCTTTCTCTTTTTTTTTAAGTACCCAGATTTCAATGTGACAATTTTCCCTAGGATAAAGTATCTTTCTTCTGCTATCATCTCTACCCAGGAATCCACTTATAAGACAAAAAATAAATACTCAAGCTTAGGCTGAATATTCACAGTTCTTTCTCACTTACGTAATTTAAAGATTCAGCAGTGTTAAATATCCTTTTTTTTTAATTCCCCAATCCAAATTGGTCATGCCATTTATAAAATTCTAGCTGTTTATTATTATTTTCAGAGAATCCTGTTCTTCTCTCTCTCTCTTTCTTTTTATTCTCAAAGATTCCTGTCAAATTCTACATTCACCTTCCAATTCAGATCACCTAGGGCCATGAGTATATAAGGCCCAAGGACCCTCGTTATCCCCTGTAGTTTTATACAAAATTTCTTTTGTTGCTACAAAGTAGGAATGAAAACGTAAGCTCTGTCATTTTGGTAAGCTAAACACTGAAAGATAAGATTACAGGGCTTGAGGAGATTTTTGTCTTGTAACTAGTCACTGTCAAAATGAACTTGCACAGTGTGTTGCCTCAAGAAAATAAAAATTCTGTCTTAGAAAATAGACACTTTAGTATATGCAATGATATGGAGCCCTGCTTTGGGAAAGGTGTCAGTCATGTGGATATCAAGGATATACAAGTTAATGGAATATGCTTTATTCCCAACTTGGGACCTGGAAAATATCCAGGGACAGCTGAATTGAAATTCTGGACAAAGTTCTGAAGCCAGTTCAGTCGTGTGGGGAATTGGCCTTGTCCTACTCCAGGGACAACAGGGAGTGGAACTGTGTCCAGGGATCTATAGATATGTCTGATTGTGAAGAGTTATGTGTCTTGAGGCAGGTTATTGGCATACATGTTTGTATCTTGCAAATGCTAAATTTCTTTCTATATAAAAGGAACGTGATCTTAAGATTTTCAAAATATAGCATATGGTACTTTTGAATATCACATGGAGGAGGAAGAAATGCTAAAGGTCTGCTGAAGAAACTAATTGTAATATATGTTATACATATAAAAACATAATTACACAAATGCAGAAGGGAGATCAGCTACCTAAACTCAACAAAACCTGGAAAGTCTTTGTGAAAGCTTCACAAAGCATAAAGCCTTTCTTCCACTAAGGACACAAAGGGTTTGTGAAGGGACAGGAACATTTACCCCATTAAAAATAAGCTAGATTTCATCATATCAATAAGGATAAGAAGCATATGATCATTTCAATAGATGCAAACAAGCATTTGATGAAGTACAACATGCATTCATGATAAAAACCCTAAACAAAGTAGGTTTAGTGGGAACATACCTCAACATAATAAAGGCCAGAAATGAAAAAAACCCATATCTAATATCATCTTTAATGGATAAAAATTGAGAGCTTTCCCCTAAGGTCAGCAATAAGACAAAGATGTCCACTCTCATCACTTTTATTTAACATAGTCTGGAAGTCTTAGTCACAGCAATCAGACAACAAAAAGAAAAGATACGCAGATTGGTAAGGAAGAAGTAAAGGTTACACTATTTGCAGATCATAAAATACTATATATAGAAAACACTAGACTCTACCAAAAAATGCATAAACAAATTCAGTAAAGTTGTAGGATACAAAATCAATCTGCAGAAATCTGTTGCATTTCTATACACCAATAATTAAGAAGCAGAAAGAGAAATTTTTAAAAAGTCCCATTTACAACTGCAGCCAAAATAATGAGATGTCCAGGAATAAACCCAACCAATGATGTGAAATACTTGTATAAACTGTAAAACACTGACAAAAGAAATTGAAGACAACACGAAGAAATGGAAAGATATTCCATCCTCATGGATTAGAAGAACAAATATTATTAAAATGTCTACACTACACAAAGCAATCTACACATTTAATACAATCCCTATCAAAATACCAACAGCACTTTTCATGGAGCTAGAACAAACACTCCTAAAATTTGTATCGAACCGCAGAAGACCCTGAATAGCCAAAGCAATCCTGAAAAAGCAAAGCAAAGCTGGAGGTATCACAATTCTAGACTTCAAGGTATATTACAAGGCTGTAGTAATCAAGACAGCATGGTACTTGCAAAAAGCAGATGCGTATATCAATGGTACAGAATAGAAAACCCAGAAATGGACCCACAACTATATGGTCAACTAATCTTCGACAAAGCAGGAAAGAATATCCAATGGGGAAAAAGACAATCTCTTCAACAAATGATGTTGGGAAAACTGGACAGCAACATGCAAAAGAGTGAAACATGACCACTTTCTTATACCATACACAAAAATAAATTCAAAATGGATTAAAGAGACAGGAAACTATAAAAATCCTAGAAGAGAACACAGGAAGTTAACTTCTTTGACATCAGCCATAACAACTTCTTTCTAGATATGTATTCTGAGGCAAGGTAAACAAAAGCAAAAATAAACAACTGGGACTTCATCAAAATAAAAAGCTTCTGCACAGCAAAGGAAACAATTAAATCACCCAGTCAACAAAACTCAAAGGCAACCTATGTAATGGGAGAAGATATTTACAAATGATGTATCCAATAAAGAGTAATATCCAAAATATTTAAAGAGCTTATAAAATTCTCACCCAAAAAACAAATTATCCAATTAAAAATGGGCAGAAGACATGAACAGACATTTCTCCAAAGAAGATATCCAGGTGGCCAACAGACACATGAAAAGTGTTCAGCATCACTTATCATCAGGGAAATGCAAATCAAAACTACAAGATAACACCTCACACCTGTCAGAATGGCTAAAATCAACAACACAAGAAACAACAGGTGTTGGAGAGGATGTGGAAAAAGAGGAACACCCATACACTGTTGGTAGGAATATAAAGTGGTGCAGCCAGTATGGAAAGCACTTTGGAGGTTCCTCAAAAAGTTAAAAATAGAAATACCCTATGACCCAAAAATCGCTCTAGTGGGAATTTACCCAAAGAATACAAGAACACTAATTCAAAGAGATACATGCACCCCTATGTTTATAGCAGCTTTATTTACAATAGCCAAGATATGGCAGCAGCCCAAGTGTCCATGGATTGATGAATAGATAAAGAAGTGGTAGATAAAGATAGAAACAGAGATAGAGACAGAGACAGATATATACAATGGAATATTATTCAGTCATAAAAAAAGAATGAATTTTTGCCATCTTGACATGGATGGAACTAGAGAGTATAATGCTAAGCGAAATAAGTCAGTCAGAGAAAGACAAATACCATATGATTTCACTCGTATATGGAATTTAAGAAATAAAACGAAAAAACAAAGGAAAAAAATAAGAGACAGAGATAGACAGACAAAGCAAGAAACAGACTCTTAATTTAGAGAACAAACTCATGGTTACCGGAGGGGTGGGGGCATGGGTGAAATAGGTGATGGGGATTAAGGAGTGCACTTGTGAAGAGCACTGGGTGTTATATGGAAGTGCTGAATCACTATGTTGTACACCAGAAACTAATATAAATATCATTGTATGTTAACTAACTGGAATTAAATTTTAAAACTAAAAAAAAAAGTTGGATGTGATAGTCTTTGTTGTCTATAATTAGCATTTTATTGCTTGGGAAAGAACAAACATTTCTGTCATTTCTTGTATGTATGTTCTATTGTTACCATAAAAAATGACCACAACCTTACTTGATTAAACAACAGAAATTATCTTACAATTCTGGAGGTCAGATGTTCAACATGTGTCTTACTGGGCTAAAATCAAAGTATTAGCAGGGTTGTGTTCCCTCTTGAAGGTTCTAAGTGAGTATCTCTTTCATAGTCTTTTTTGGTTTCTAGTGGTTATCTGTATTCCTTGGTTTATGATTTCATCCTCCATATTCAAAGCCAGCAATGTTGCATGTTTATAACCTTTATTCCGTAGTCGTATCTCTGTTGCTAATCCCAACAGGGAGTGATTTTCTGCTTTTATTGACTCTTACAGGGCTCATCTAGGTAATCCCAAGTAATCTCTCCATCTCAAAATCTATAACTTCAGTCATGTGCAAAGTCCCTTTTGCCACAGAAAATAACATATTAACAGGTTCTAGGGATCAGGAAATGGATATCTTAGAGGAGGGAGTAAACATCATTCTGCCTACCACACCTGTGGATGATATTATTGAATATTTGCTCTTATTAAAAATTGGTGATATATCTCATATTACTTTAAACACATCTAGAATTGTATGAAACCTTTCTATTAGTATCATTCTCCATGTTCACTACCATCATTTTAAGCAAAATACATAAAATTTGTAATGCAACATAGAAAGATACCCTCATGAATTTCCTAAGAGACATACCTGTTATGATTCCAGATTCATAACATATCTGTTATGATTCCATCTGTTATGATCCAATGGTTCCAATCATTGCTCCCATGCTAATAATGATGATAAATTGAATAAACTATAACTATTAGTTGTTTTTAAATCTATGAGACCTAGAGGTGAAAAGAAACTTAAATTAACTAAGGTCCAAAAAGGGATGAGCCTCAGGAATGAAAAGATCTTTACTAATATCTTCTCTAGTCCCACAGAGGGTGGAGGTGTGAATTTTCTGTGGAAGGGGTGAGTAGAAAGCAGTCAAAGTTTCATTGCTTTGATAGGCTAGCCTGAAGGGTTCGAATTTCAAAGAACTTCGGGCACAAAGCAACCCACCTTCACTGTGATGTAGGACCTGAAACAATGGTTCATGCAATGTCCTGCCTTGACATCTGATAAAATCAGAAGGGGCTTGAGTGATCTAACTATAAATTCTCCTCTCTACTCTATTCCCACAGATATAGTGTCCTAGCTAAACAATCCTCCTTATCAATAGACCAAATGCAGTTCCTGCTTATCCCAGAGTAATGAGTAATGGTCTTCAGTTCAACTTAAGTCCATCACATTCCCTTATGGGAACCTAGGGTCACCTCACCTTCCTGACACCACAAAGCCTGCCTCTCACAGTCCCTGCTTGTTCACTCTGTTCCAGAATGACAGTTGAGATTGTCCTCCCCTGAGTGGGTATATATGACTATAAACTACTCTCAATTTCATCTATAGTGTGTTGTATGTTCAATCATCCCCATAACCCTAGACTGGGAACCCCTTTGTCATGAAGGACGAAGAGGAGGTGATCAAGGCACCTACCCACCAATTTTGTCCCATAGGATTTTGACCTCATACATATATTATCAAAAGGCAATGTCATCACCCATAAGGGGGTAAAAATTGGTTCTTAAGGGGTGAAAAAATCTTACTCTTCTTATGTATAAAGCACAGAAACACACACAGTATGTAAACAGATGTACAGTTTATCTGTGGCATTAGAATTTTACGGGGTTATTAGGAAAAACGTCTAAAAATTTTGAGAAACACTAATATAGTGTCTGGTGGTGATCTAGTGTTTGCCACTGGCTCAAGGCAGGACAGAATGACTGAGAAAAATCCCCCTTATGGGATTCAAGAGCCTGTCTTAGAATGTGTCCTAAGTCAAAATCTTTAGACATGGCAGGAAAATTATGACAGAGTGAAAATCCTCCATATGGGATTCAAGAGCCTGTCTTAGAATGTGTCCTAAGTCAAAATCTTTAGACATGGCAGGAAAATTATGACAGATCTAAGCTGAATGGGGCCTTTCAGAAATGTATCATCACCATGGCTATTAAAAGACAAAAGGCAGAGCAGGAAAGCTGACAGATACCACCTGCGCAGCACACAGGGCCATCCCTGACGTGTGGCCACTATGGCCCAACAAAGGCTGTGGCAGGATAGAAACATTAGAAGAAATGCCCCTCAGGTGTACCAACTACACCAATTACAAGGCTGTGGCAAAATCACTGTGAGAGCTCCCCCCAGGTCTGCAGTCTTCGATAAGGCAAAGCAAAGAGGGTAGAAAGAATTTCTAGAGGTAGAGAAAGCCAGGGACAGCACTTGGGACCAAGTGATCTCTGCAGCAAACGAAGAGTTGGGGGTGGACTGCAAAGCAGAGACAGATCTCCTACAGTTCAGACAGCTGCTATTTGGGCTGGAAAAGTCCTGATCCCAGTCTCAACACATGTAAGCCACGGTGAAATAAATTCATGTTGCCAAAATTGCCATGTATTAGTTTTCTATCACTGTAGAACACTCTATCATAATTTAGCAGCTTCAGGGGACACAGCTTTACTATCTCTAAGTATTTCTGGGCCAGGAGTCTGGAGTGGATTAGTTGAGTCTTCTGCTTAGGGTCTCACAAGGCTGCATCAAGCTGTTGGCCAGGACCGTGCTTCCATCTGAAGCTCAGGGTCATCTTCCAAGCCCACATAGTTTTTGGTAGAAACCACTTCCTTGTGGTTGTAAGACAGAGTCTCTGTTTCCTTGCCTGTTGTCCTGCCTGCTCTCAGCAGTCAGAAGCCTCCAAAAGTGCCACAGAATTGCAGGTCATTTCATCAAAGGGAGCAGGAAAATCTCTCTCCCTTTGAATCTTTGACCCTTTTGAAGGGCTCCATCTGCATGAATCAGAAGGATAACTAGGATAATCCGTCCTTTGATTATTTCAAAATCAACTCTTTTGTCACCTTAATTACATCTATAAAAATCCTTCCTTTTTACCATGAAATGGGAATCAAGCCCAAGAGTGATTCTCCATCCTATTTACAGTCCCACCCATCCTCAACGGGAGAAGAGCAAGCAAGGCCAGTACATCCAGGGGAGGGAATCATGGCGACCATCTTGGAATTCCGCCAGCTAGATCCATGCTAAACTCTTGTCTGTATGTTTATTTCCCTCACCATCATGCAGTCTCTTTTCATCTCTTTTCTGGGGATAAAACTTAGTTGCATTAGGCTCCACTCTTGTGTTATACAAAATGTCTTAAATGCGAAAATAAAGCAAAACAAAAAACAGCAGGGCAACCCAAAGGCAGTGAGAAAAACAGAACAAAACAAAACAAAAACAAGATCAATAAAGGAGACAGATAATCGAGAAGATGAAATGAGCAGATCATGAGTTAAAAATAACATTGTTAAGTATGTTACAAAAGCTAACGGGGAAAAGTGGAAAATGTATAAAAATAGATGGGATATTTCAGAAGAGAAACAAAAACTATAGAAAAAAGAACAACAAAAAAAATACAACATCAGAATAAGGTGTCTTCTGCTTGGCAAGTGAACTTAATCCTTACCTAAGCGCCTAGACCTGGCCTGGGGAGATGGTCACCCTTCTCCATTTTTGCTCTCCCCATTCTCAATTCTTTTTGAAGAAATTAGTTAAAATATTTAAAAATAAGGCTGTGTAACATGTTTTCAGTACCAAGGAGCTACTTTCAATAAACTTTAAGTGTCTGTGGAATACTAAAACTACTTTCATTGTCAAGAAGTCATTATTCTATTTTCCACCTCAAATTATACTCCTTTTTCTCCTCTTTTGTTCATCCAAGCTCACAAGACAGGGTTATAAAATGAGTTCCATATAATAGGAAATATTCTATTGGCAATAATTTAATATGTCACAACGTTACTGATGGGATCTATTTGCCACGTTCAGAGAGATTTCCTGAATATTTTACTACCATGTGAGGGGGGAACCTAAAAAAAAATGAGTTGTCTCACTTTAATTTTATAAATAAAATCTAGTTGTTATATTATCTCCCCTTTCCTATGTCTTATCCAAATCAGACTTCTGTGTATTGATACAAGTTTGTCATATTCTCCTATAAGGCCTTTTACTTGCTTCCTAAAAACTTCCAAAGTGGAACTTTGCAATGCAAAGGCTCTCAAATATTTTACTTTCCAAAGCTGCAGTGAGTCACAGAATATATTAAACTATTACATCATGAGTCCCTCATCTATAAAATTTACAAAGCATGAGAAAAAAATCAGAACTAAATATAACCATTTTTGCAGTTTACACTCTAAATATAAATTCTTCACACATTACTGTCCAAGCAAAAATGGCAATTAAAAAACCCAGAACTAACCACAGAGTTTGTCAATACTTTTCTTGCTAACTGACTTGTAATATTCTCTGGGGAAGGATTGTAAATTTTAAAAAAATAAAGTAAAAAAGGAAAGGGGAAACATCTTTGTTTTAGTTCATTGAGTCGTAAGCTAATTCATACCACTTTTCAGAGTCTAATACCTGTGATATCATTTAGGGGGCAATTTTTCCTATTAAGAGATTAATTTTCCCACCATGTAATTGTCTCCAATTAAAAAAATAATCAAAATAGTGAAAAAAAAAAAAAAACAGGATACCATAGTCTAATGGTGCTGTTGTTTCCTGCACTGTGCTCCTTGTGAAAAGCAGTCAAGATATCTGTCCTGATAATAAGAACTATGAGGGAATTATCATGTAAAGAGTTTATGCACATTATACCCTGAAAACTAAGTTAAAGTGTGAGCTAAGATGTCAGGTGAAGAAAATGTGCAATGGAGACATTAAGTAACTTTTCCAAGATCATACTATTAGGAAGTAAAGCCAAAATGCTGTACGGTTTCTGCGGCCGCACTTAAACCACACATCCTGTTTTTCTCTCATCATGTCACTTCTCAGTGACAGAAAAGTGCTTGACTCTATCCCATCTCTGGAGAGATGGAAAGGAGACAGCAAACCTTTGTCTGCTGTCTATTTACAAAATGGTTTATTCTATTTGACAAATATTTATTAAGTAGCCACTATGTGCCAGGCACTCTTCTAGGTAGTGAGAATACATCAATGAACAAAACAAAAACCCTGTCCATTAGGTAATAATTGAAAAGAGAGATTGACAAATAAGCAAATAATATAATGCATTATCCAGTATGTTAGCATACTATAAAAATTGGTAACAGCAAAGGGGATCCAGAGTTCTGAAGAAGCTATTTGAATTGTAATGTGTACGTGTGTGGTAGTGAGGGTAAGGGGGTCAGGCCAGGTCTCACTGATACGCTGATATGTGACAAAACTTCTATCATGTCTCTAATACCTTGACCCCTTACTGGGCTGGAGCAGGTATAGCTTATTTTATCAGCAACCACAACAAAACCTGCCAGTTGGAAAATACCTAGAGGGGAGGAAAAGAGAACAGAATTTTACTTCATTATATTCTTCCTACCTATTCCACTAGCATTCTTACTGTGAAAAAAATCGTATCTGAAATCAGCCAGAGAACTTCTCTGTAGGCCATCTAGGGGTAAAAGGGTTAGTCATCACAGCTTGAGCCTGTGACAAGTCAAAAGAATGTGAGAGTTCCCATATTCTGTGTGAGACTGCTCCCAGTACAGAGAACTAATAATTTATAGAAATAACATCAGGAAGCAAGAGGGGAATGCTTTCCATAACACTCTCCAAAGTAAATACGTTTTTTCCTTCTCCCCACGTCCAGCTGAGTCATTGATGCTACCACCCCATGCATTCGATCTTTTTCTCTGCTCTCCAGGCTGTGTCACCGCGTCTTGAACTGAGCACTTTTATCAATGTAAAAAGAGAAAATATGCAATTATTTTTAACTCACACATTAAAAAAAATCTTTCCTTACACCTGTATCCAGAAGCTAGTTATACACATCCCTGTAAATAAAAGTTAAAACTGAACATGATATATTATGTAGTGTTATCTAGATGACAGTTACAGGCGTGTTGAGTGACATGTCAGAACATGAGTGGAAACAGGATCCGACATATCTGTATTTATCATACAGAAACCTAAAACCGAGTATAACACTGAATGTTAGTAACAGTAGTGTCCACATAAATATTCCCACTTTTCAATATACAGATGTGATTGTTCTGCTAATCATAAACTACAGGGACTAGATTAGCTCTTAAACTGGGATTAAACAGTTGAACAATGCGGTGAATTCACCTCAGTTCACTCTGAACGATGGACGAGAAGTCTTTTTGTTACCCTGGTCTGAAACACAGTTAGACAAGATGGGCTTGATCCTCCGGTGGTGAAATGTCAGCACGCCGTGGAGAAGGAGCCCTGCCCTTCCTGTGCTGTTCCAGTTCATCTGAAGCAACAGGGAGCCTTCGAAACTCAAAGCAAATCTTAGCTGAAGGGATGGCAGAGAGATGTAGCAAACACCCCACCAGCCCCCTTACAGACTTTCACTGAACACGTGTATTTGAAAGCCAACTGAGTAAAAGTGTTTGTTTCTTGGACTATGGTGGCTTCAATATGTTACTTGTGTTCTGAAGAATATAAATTTTAACAGGGAAAGCATGGCCAAACTGGTTTGGTCAATACAATAATAAAGAATAAAGTGATTCTCTGGCTCCCTCTCTCTCTCTCTCTCTCTCTCTCTGTGTGTGTATGTGTATGAGAGAGTGGGGAAAGAAATCATTACAAATCAAATGTTCGTATTTGTTACTTACTGGGTTTGTGAATGCCAGAATATCTTACAAATATAAGAAGAAATTGCCAGTGTTTTTATTGAATCATATGGAAGGAAAATCACGTATCAGGACCTCCATAGGCATATAGTCCATATATCACACCTTCTTATTGATTTAGAAGTCTATATCTCTTTAGTGCTACAATTAATGACATCAAGCAGAACATTCCACATTTCACCAGCCTGAATACACAGGAAGCTCCGACATCAGTCTTAAATTGCACTCCCCAGAAAAGGAGAACCATGTTTCCTGTCAGGCATACACAGAATATTTAACACATTAGTTTTCTTCAAGGAGCTAAACTGAAGAAATCTGCCACTATAGTATGGATTGATAGTATCTTTTATAAATAAATGCAAAATTGGATAGTAGTAACATTTTCAGATTGCTAACACATTGTAATGTTATTTGTTACACTTTAATCCAAGAAAGATTTTTATAGTTTTCCAATGATGTTGCTGGAAAAAAAGTGTTTTTAAATATCATAATTTTTAGACTAGTCAATGTTAAACAAATAGATAAAATATTTGCTAAATGTTTTATATTTAGTCCATGCACGTAAGAATTTAATTTCAAGCTTCCAAGTCATTTAAAAATGAGATGCTACGTAACATTTTAAAGTTATGCTAATCTTTTTTGAATTCCTAAAAAATAAAATAAAATTATAAGACAAATTAGTATTTCTATATAATGGTTAATAGGATTAGAAATTGGAATAGCTTTTTGGTGGACTTGACAATACGATAATATGCATGTGGCTAATATCATGAGCAATTAGAGTTCTAGGAATTTATCCTGAAAATAAATGTTCACGAATATGCATATGTATGCATTAAAAGTTGTTTATGACATTTATTTTTATGCATATGGCAAAAAACTTATGCACCCACATGGTATTAGTTAAGTATGTTATTTTACATACATAAAAAGATGCAATGTTGTCATCAGAGGTACCGGACTACGTGCTTACATGCATACATAAACACACACTGAGCATGAAACATACCCCAAATTAAAAAAACAAAAAACAAAAAAAAACTTTTCAGAATTCACTTTTCCACTCATTTCTTACGCTCTTGGAAGCTGGTTTCTAGCCCCACTTCTCTAAAGAAACAGCTCTGTTGCAAATTAAGTTGGAGGAAGTACTTCACATTGTCTTTGGGTTTGAATAAACTAGAGCAGATTTATTTTGTTATATTTCATTTAACTGCATAGTAAGAATGGAAAAAACTAATCCAGGAGTTCTGTGGTTTTCATTTTCATGACGTATTTTTAGAGAGTGGGTCTGATTAGTAGTTCATTCACAGCTTTTGTAAGTAAACCTCACACACATTTAAAGTTACTGAAAGGAAGGCCGTGATGGACTAATCTAGATCAGTTTTACCTTCCTCCTTAAGCAACCAAAAAACTACCAAATATTACAAAGGTGCTTTTTAGACAATGCATAATACACAACACATGACTATGATCCCAGTCAAAATTTTTTTGACCCAGTGAAATCCCCTACCTTTATTTAACGTATTTAAATTATTTTGCAGTTAATTACATTTTACAAAATGCTGTATTATTTGACATCAGTCAATGACTTAATGACTAAAAGTAAATGTGTTCCACAATTTTTATTATTATAAAGGCCAATTAATCTGTCATGTTCAAAAGTAACATTCTTTCCTAAATTCAGCATATTGTACATTCTTAAATATTACTGAAAATCATAATTTATATATTAATAAGTAGACTGATCTGACTTTTGTTTTGAAAAGGTAATTGCTATTATACTCCTGGAAAAAATTAAAATTAACCCTCTCCTGTTTTTCTCTTTTGACACCAGTGACGATCTGGTAATTGCTTCATTTTCTGTCATATGAGATTTCTGCTGAATATTGTGTGCACTGCCTAAGAGGTTACACAGATATGCCTAAGCTAACAATGAGACTGGCGAAAGTCAAATTCAGCAGGAGTTTCCATTTTCCCTCCAATAAACTTGAAATGTCCATATCTGTTCAATATGTTGTAGGAATATCCAGAAGCAACCCTTAAAATGTGATGATTCTCAAGTTTTTAATGACTCTCGACTGTGGTTAACATATTGATGGATAGTGAGTTTTATTTATGGCTTAATAATAACTTAAAAATAAAAAGACTTATCTGAGCTTTACCTCTTGCTAAGATTTTTTTCATTTTAAGTGGAATAGATTCACATGCCATAATTATATGTCTTATTTTCTCACTAACAAACTCCACACCAGCAATGTAACATTGTATGTGGTGTAATACAGAACAGCTATCCAAGACCATCTTGACTTGCTGTGTTCCGGACTGTAGAATATAGCAATTTTTAATTTCCTCTGAAATTAAATAAATGACAAGAGTATGGCTCATGTATAAAAAAATCTAATCATATTAATTTTCTGTGTGGGCATTATTTTATGTCGCAGAATTCAATGTCAGTGCTGCTCTTGCTAGCTATATTGAGAAATACAAGCACTATAATTAACAATGAGTTTATTTTCTAGCATACTAGGCAGAAATGTAGCCCCCCATAGGAAGATAAAAATGGAAAAGCAAATTAAAATGGATTTGAGCCAGTACATTGCTAGATCAATATCTGGCACTCATAGACCTGCTTAGCAAAGGGTCTATAGCTATTCAGCAATCTTATTACTTCTATCAAATGACCAAATGCTACCTATGCATATTTACTGAGAAGGCAAGAATAAAATCAGAAAGGACAAAGGCTAAGAGCAACTCAAAAACTGTTACTGTTAACATAACAAGAAACAACCATGCTATCAATAGAATTATAATGACATATTCCCCTAAGTTATGATTTTTTTTTAATTAGAAGGACTTTTCAGGATTTTTTATTTGTTTATCTTCAATAGGTATTTTTACATTCTGAAAATTCATTCCTCCCCTGCCCAATTATGCCGACCGCGTAGGTGGGAACGATAGTGTCCTCATCATTAAGGGTGGTCCCTGATTGGCTGTAAAAATTATGTCATCTCATCCCACTTCACAGCGATTAGCTTTGGACTACACATGCAGTTAAAATCTTCAGTGCACAGAACTCTCCTGGCCACAGAGAAAGTTTCAAGATTATGTGTGTAAAAATTTAAATGTTCAATGAAACAAAGTCTCTCTTCCCACCTTGTGGAAATGGTGAAATTATTGACTGGATAAAGCCTTACATGTAGCTTTCACCACTTCTGAACTTTTCAATTATGCGAACAAATAACTTCCTTTTATTCTTTTAGCCAGTTGGTTGGAGTGATGTCTTCTAGCAAATACAACTGAAAATTATATGTTCTGCGTGCTTGTTGAGTCATGCTCAATGTAGGAAAATCCTTCCGGATATCTAATGAATATTTTGGGGCTCTATCATGTTTTAAGTACTCATTAAACATTGAAAATGACTATAGAAAGATTCTAGAAGCTACAGTCCTCAGACTGAATTATCTCACTTATAGCAATAACTTATCCTGTCTCCTTGCAAGGTTTTAAGCACCTGGGTGTTGCCTTTAAACCTCGGAGCTATGTACTTCTGATATGCTTCTACATGTATATGGAAATTCTCCTTTTCAGTCACTGGATTTGGGGAGGTGCAGTTGTGCAGCACTCTACTCAATTAGATATAACAAGTTGCTCTCCGCGGATTCACGGTGGCATGTATTTTCATATTCATCTGTTGTTCATGTGTTGTCACAGTAGTAAACTGTTTTAAAATACTTATTGTAAGATCTTAAATTCTTTGACATTTTTGCCAGTCTTCCCTTCTACTGCTCTCTATTAATGCTAATTACCTAAGTGGGACTTGACATTGAACTTTAATAAAAGAGTGCCTTGGTATAGTTGTCTCGAAAGGAATGAGAATTTGGCATATGATATGAGAAGGTTTAATCGCAGTGTAGATTTTTCAGAATTTTACATAAATCTACTGGTTTCCCTCATTTGAGCTCTAAGCCATGAGTCCTGATGTTATCTGTAGGGAAGTGTCATAGGAGAAGCCAAGAAAAATGATTGGCAATTATTATATTTTAATTCTTGTATCATTGAGCTGGTTATAAGAAAGGAACACTGTGAAAAGAATTACAATGAAATTCCTGTCTATATTTCAGAGACTATATTCATGTTTCTAAAGTTAGGGAAAGTAGGCTGGAGAAAAGGGAACCGTAGAGCAGACAAGGTATTTAGGCATCAGGGAAAGTCCTTGAAAGGAAGGCGTCCCATTCAGGACAACCTCTGTGCTGTGGTGCTGGTAATGGTGGTGGTGGTGGTGGTGGTGGTGGTGGTGGTGGTGGTGATGGTGTGTGGGTGTGTGTGTTTGTGTGTGTGTGTGTGAGAGAGAGAGACTGAAAGAGAGACAGGGACAGAGACAAAGGGAGTTTCAGAAACAGTGGGAGAAAAAGAGGAAGAGAGATACAGGGAGAGACAGAGAATCTACAGTGATATATTCCTGAGCCAAAAGTAAAAGTGGGAAGAATGGCGTATATCATCTAGGCATAGTAAAGCAGGAGCCCTATGTTTTTTTCCTGATACCAAATGCACAGAAGAGCATCTGAGAGGGGGTACAAAAGATCTAGTTGATGGCCTATGAATACAAAAAGCATCTTTCAGCACTGAAGAGTATAAGGCAGTCACCATATTAAAAAAACAATTTTTAGCAATTTTCTGAGTCTGTGGGTCTTGACACCCTTCAATGATAATATTCTTAAGCTCACTTTCATAGGTTATTTAAAGGATGGAAATTAAAAAAAGAGAGAGAGAGAGAAGAGAAAAGACAAAAATCCGTGTTCAAAAATTTAAAAATTCTACCCAAAATTTTCATAATTGTAATACTACCACTGAAAACACAGAAATATCTGCCCATGCTGAAATGAGGTAAGGGAGATATGTTTGGTGTTCTGTAGTGCCAAGGATTTCTGACCCAAAAGCAGTAATAACATGGATCACCTTATTGTTACCAGGTGTCTCTGTGCTCACATCTTCCTCTAAAAGGTAAACAGATGTGGTGGAGGTGCCATAAGATGGAATAAACTAAGTGTTTAATATTGGTTTAATTACTGAATAAAAGAGCTGCAGAAAAACCTACAGCTGGTGCAAATCTCCTAGTGTCTTATAATGTGTTACTTGAAAAATATTTGAAGACTAGGACTGGCCTAAGGAAACGAGGTCACCTGCTTCAGCAAGCATGGATTCTGCTGGAGTTTCCAGGAAAGTATAAGGATTCACAGAAGCCTTTTGGAAGACGTTAGAGAAATGAGAAGGTGAGCAACTGACATACAATGAGGGAGCGGGGAAGACAGTGGATAGAGACAGACCAGCACAGTTAATAAGAGCAAACACTCAGGTTCCTGAAATCAAATCCTTACTGGCTTTGTGACTGTGAGCCAGCTACTTTAATCCTCCTTTTTTTCATCTTTCACTGGAATAACGTTAACAATAATAACTACCTCTTATGGGGTTTTTTGTTTGTTTTTGTTTTGTTTTTATTTTAGAGAGGGAGAGTGAGGGGGACAGAAGGGCAAGAGAGAGAGGGAGAGAGAATCTTAAGCAGGCTCCAAGCCCAGCACAGAGCCTGCCTTGGGGTTCGAGCTCATGACCCTGAGATCCTGACCTGAGCCACCCAGCCACCCCTATGTTGTCTTTTAATAAATGGTGAGATAAACATAGGAAGTGTTTAAGGGCTGGTTGACACATAAAAGTGAGAAAGATATTTATTATTAATATAATAGGAATAAAGATCAGACAAATGTTTATTTTTTTACTTTGCAATTTACAAGTAAAAACACCTGGAAAATTAACATAAACTTTCTAATCCTTATTTTCCCAGTTTGTAAATTCTAGGTAATAACATATTATCTGGCTATTAATAGAACAGATTTCCTCAATGCCTGATGTCTAAATTGCAAATTTAGTACATAACTTGAAAATTGCATAAAATCAGAATATCCTGAAACATACCTATTTCTCTTGAAGTTCTCTATACATGTATCCACACATTCAAAATATACTTCTCCCCTTCAGTATTAAGTTGAATGCTTTAAAAAAAATATTTTAAAATATTAATATCATTTGTTGAGTGGTTTACTGCATGGTGTCATGCTAAATACAACAACAAAAACATTTTAAAATACTACAGTTACTTATTGTTCTGAGAACGTGTAAATGAATTTATGATCACTTAGATGTGAGAATAATGGGATCCTATTTCCTAAGTATACTGATTATAAATATTTTGGGGGGAAGACTGAGCAAAAAAAAAAAAAAAAGAATTCTAAAAGGCTTCCATTCGTTGAGTCTTCAAGGCAGTTCCTGACTTGCAATAAGAACTCAAGTGTATTTAAAAAAAAAAAAAATGAATGAGAAAACACACAGTTAAAAATTATCCTTAGTCTGCATTTACTGAAAATATTTCAAAAAGAAATGAGTGATAGATAACTTTTTGAACAATAAAAATCTCATCAAAAAAAGAATTAATTGGCATAGAAATAAGAGGAGTTCATTCCATACCATATTTGAATTATTTTTGGATTAAACACATTTTAGACAAACTGTGAAACTAGACATAGAAATTGTTTTATAAGGGGCGCCTGGGTGGCGCAGTCGTTAAAGCGTCTGCCTTCGGCTCAGGGCATGATCCTGGCGATGCGGGATCGAGTCCCACATCAGGCTCTTCCGCTGTGAGCCTGCTTCTTCCTCTCCCACTCCCCCTGCTGTGTTCCCTCTCTCGCTGGCTGTCTCTCTGTCACATAAATAAATAAAAATCTTTAAAAAAAAATTGTTTTATTATATTCTCAAACTATAATGTCAAGAATGGATTTCTTGTAGCATATTAGTATTTAACTGTACTAGAAATATGTTATAACTGATTAAAAATATTGGCTCTCTCCACACCAGATAATATTATGTAGAAAATTACTGACAAGGCTGGAGGGCCTGGGTGGCTCAGCTGGTCGAGTATCGCCTCTTGATTTCAGCGCAGGTCATGGTCTCAGGGTCCTGGGATCCAGCTCCTGTCAGTCTCTGTGCTCAGCGGGAAGTCTGCCTGAGATTCTCTCTCTCCCTCTCCCCCTCCCTCTATCACACCCTCTCTGTGTCTCTCTCAAAGAAATAAATAAATCTTAAAAGAAATAAAAGAAAATTATTGAAGAATGGCTTTTATATTTTTATGTTGAATATTCTCTACTAAGTTATTAGAATGTGAAATTATAAGCTATTATTTAATAAAGATACTATTAATGGCTACTTTGCTATTATATATGGTATATGTTAAGGTACTCAATATTATAAATCAATTTTGATGTATATTGGGTATATACATGGTATGTACTTACATGTATTATATGATACAAAATTACCAATTATTGACTCATGCCATTTCACTATACTATCCTTTTTCTTGATCTCATTTCCATCATCTGGCAAGATGCAGTTTCCTCCAGCTTATTTATTAACAAACTAGACACTTAGCTAACAGTCTTCCTTTCCATTTCACATCCTGTCACAACCTTGAGTAATTTTAATGTGCTGATACATGATCCTCTCAATTTTCTACACTCTCAATCCCTTGTTCTCATTTCTAATAAATTATTTTTCCATTTATCTAAGTCACTCATTCCGATGATTTCTTGGGCCTTACTACCAACTATATTTGCTCTATGTCCAAGATTATTAATTCATACATTTCTGTTTCCAGATGGTATGAGAATCCTATTTTGAAAGTCCTTTAATTTCACTGGAAATTTCTGTGCATTGGGTGTTTCACTTTTTCTAAGCGCATCAACAGTCCATTTCTCCCTCATATTATCACCTTCACTCTGTCAACTGGCTTATTTTAAACATGCTCAGAATATATCGTCTTCCCTGCTTTTTTGAAAATAAAAACTCCATAAAATCATGTCATACCTTTCCACATCCTATTTACAAACTATATATTCCAACAAAGTCTGTGCTCTCATCACTCCACCAGAAAAATTTCTGCATTCACCAATGCACTCCTTTATGCTATGTTCAATGAACATTTTTAAACAGCTCATCCTAGGAGACACTTCAACAGAACCAAACACTCCTTGGTTTTTATAACACAACACCACTGAGGCTTACTTCTGGCTCGCTAGCAAATTTTTTCTTACTCTCTCTTGCAGACCGAAATGATCCTTAAATATTAGAGTTTTTCAGTGCTCAAACTGTATCTTATATCTTCAGGTTTTATCACATTGCCTTCACCTGGTCCAATCGGCATCATTCCCATGGGATGTAAATCCAG
This sequence comes from Ursus maritimus, assembly GCF_017311325.1. NCBI lineage: Eukaryota > Metazoa > Chordata > Mammalia > Carnivora > Ursidae > Ursus > Ursus maritimus. The sequence goes on along the minus strand of NW_024423344.1, from coordinate 59,520,118 downwards.
TGTGTACAGAATGTTCATGCTGCCTGCTGGGCCACTGTTAATCCAGTTCCTTGCCTCTGACCCAGGAGTCTCCTGTCACCTGCTGGCATCTATGAAAACTGTGGCAGTCTGTGATACTGTGATTTATAATAAGAAATACTATTGGTTTTCATCCCCACTTCTGGTAGGGATCTCCTAAAACCCTTGAAATTTCCTAAGTGATAAAAACAATGAAGGTGTCTTTTGTTATTCAACAAGCCCTTTAAAACCACCAGAGTTGATGTGAATGAGGTGACTTTTGGAAGCCCCTAAGGGTGGGGCTGGTTGCGAGGGGAACCAACCGCAGGCTTAGAAGATTGGCCCTTTCAGCCCCACCCCCCACCTCCCCAAGAGAGGGGGTGGAGGTTCAGCCAGTCCCCATGGTCAATGATTTGATCTATCATGTCTCTGTAATGAAGCCTCCATAAAAAAAAGGATGAGGTTTGGAGAGCTTCCAGGTTGGTGAGCACGTGCAGATGCTAGGTGATATGCTCTGAGGACATGGGAGCTCCATGCTCCTTCCCCCATAATTTGCCCTATGCATCTGTTGCATTTAGTTGTTCCTGAATTACATCTTTTTATAATACCTGGTAATCTAGTAAGTGAACTGTTTTCCTGAATCCCGTGAGCTGCTCTAGCCAATTAATCTAACCCAAGGAGATGGTGATGGGACACTGATTTATAGCCAATAGGTCAGAACCACAGGTGACAACCTGGACTTGTGATTGGCATCTGAAATTGGGGGGGAGGGTGCAGTCTTGTGTGACTGAGCCCTTAACCTGTGGGAGCTAACTCCACAGAGTGTCAGAATTGAATTGAATTGTCAGAGTCAGCTGGTGTCACAGAATTGCTTGGTATGAGAAAACCCTCACACATCTGGTGACCAGAAATTGAGAAGTAGTGTTGTAGCAGTACTGAGTGCTGAGAAGGCACACAAAGAGTGTTTTTCCTTTACACAGTTGAACATATTTGTTTGTAAGTAGGGTAAAGTCTTGGACGCCTCAGAGGTTTTGACAGGAATACAAGAAACTAATAATTAAAATGACCTCCTGGAATATAAAACCAGAGAATTTGACTTAATCTGTAATTGTTTTAAATATTCTTCAAATCTACATGAACGCACACACACACACAGACACACACACACACACAGACACACAACCATATTAGAACAACAAAATAGTACTTGATTTTGCAGGTAGAGAGATATAGCTATAGTTAGAAACACCTTTTTTTTTTTTTCACTAGAAATACTGTTGGGGTTTTAGAAACCTAGCCATAAATAAGAAATAAGTTGTATTATATATATAAATACACATATATATTTAATTTGCAAGGAATGTTTACTTTAAATGTTGTCTTGGAATGGAAAGTAATTGATTAAAAAAAGTAGTAGGTAAACAATGTTACTTCCAAAAAATACAGATAAATTTATATAATACTCAGAGGAAAACTTTCCTCTTTCCAACTTACAAATGCAGATTTGGCTGAGGGTGCATATTACAAACAATAATTAAGTTACAGTTTTATACAATGAACAAGGAGTAGTATTACATTTATAGAATAGAAAAAAATTTCAAATCAATATTTCCTAGTGTGTATATAGGTTTACAAGAACCTTTATTAGCCAAGCATGTTTTAATTTCCTGATTGGTGGGCAGGCTGGACCTGTGTTGATATGCAGGCCTCTTCGTCTATTTGTAGGCACATTGGGGGGTAACTCACAGAGGCATTCAAGGTTTCCTTTCCTTTTTTTTTTTTTTTTAAATTCTTTACCCTGTCCTACTATTATGCATGTTATATCAATAAAACATAACATGTTTGGTTAAACTTACATTGATTTTTAAATCAACACTGATTTTGAACAGAGCTATCCTCTCAAGCTTCAACTTAATTTATATTGATTTTTTTGACTTTGTGATGTACAGCAAACTGTATCTTTCCTATTATAGACCAAAATCAAAATGTATTTGAAGTAATAATATGATTTGCAATTTAATTACAAACAATTTTTGATTTCCCAAATTAATTCTTACCATTTATGTAAAATTATATTTTAAACAATTTCAAAATATTTATAAGTATTTTTATTCTATTATGGGCACTGAACTTCTTTAGAAAGGGAGCCTGGCAGTCTGGCATTTAAAAGGAGTATTGGACTAATCAGAAACCCTATAGAGTTCTGTGTTTAAATCAAACTTTATTCAAGGAATAAGTTTTTTAAAAGATATTCTTTTTTTTTATAGGTCCAGTTCATAACGATATTTTTAAAAATAGCACTGAAAATACATCCCATCACCCTTCACACATTTGAAAAACCCAAATCCAGTTGTATAGAGGACTTCAACTTTATTGCTTAACCTACTGGAAGTTACCAATATGAGTAGCTGGGACCAAGAATTTGTTTCAAGTAAAAATACTTATTTAATTATTTTTACAACTCATTTGTATTATTTTACAACTCATTATTTTTACAACTCAACCTTTACAGCTTATTTTACATTATCCATTATTTAAATTATAGTCTATATGTGAGATAATCAGTGTAGAATAGAATGATTAGTTAAATTAAAATAGTGTTTGTCTTCTTTAAGTTTGCAGTTCAGTGGTAGAGATTAATACAAAACAATATTTTATTCTATTAAATGAAACAAAAATACAAAATTGTAAGTCTGATAAGTGCTGAGAAAAAAAAAAGTTGAATATAATGTAACTAATTTGGTTTAGATCATGGATTTAAACCCAGATAATCAAACTCCAGAGCAACTTTGTATCTCCTATCTTAAGTAGATTTTAATGAGAGAAAGGTTTGATTTCAGGTAGAGGAAAGAACATGGGATGTCATATCACCGTGTGGGAATGTTTTGACATGTATGTGATCACTAGGTCTTTAAAGGAATTGCTTGGAAGAGATCAAAAGTGGATGATGGAAGACGAGTGTGAGGGTTTTTGTTATGTACCAGTTGGACAATGACAGTAGCTTGAGTATCAAAAGTGGTGGCAAGGATGGACTGAACTGAAATAAATGGATGCTGTATGAGAGTGAGTGTGTGGGGTATGTGTGTGTGCACACACAAGTCTGTGTTTAAAATAACACCAGATACTGCTCAAGTAGATATGGAACATGATAGAGAAATAAAATTTGGAATTTAATTAGTAGGTACATGGTTTGTCTCATTGAATGTTTAACAGTCCTGGTAAGTGAGGTGGAGAAAGAAGATAAGCTTGGAGAGGGATAGTCATGAATTTGTCTTTGGAAATTCTTGGTTTTATTGTTGTTGTTGATTTGGTTTTTGGCGGTGGTGGTGTTTTTTTTGTTTTTTTGTCTTGTTTTGTTTTGTTTTGTGGGGTATCCAAGGAGAGCTATGTGTCCATAATCCTTATTTCAGTATTTGAAATTTAAAGTTCCTTAAAAATCAAATGATGTTTTCATAAATACATAGCAACTCATTTGGCCACAGAATGATCTAAATTTTTAAAAATTAAGCTCACTCAATGTAAATATTTATAAACGTGGGGTTGCTCCATGTACCAGTTGTAATTTCCATAATACCCAGTATGGGTCTATCTAAAATCTGAAAGGTACATAATTTGTATGCTCTCAGAGCCCCCAGTGGTTTCAAACAAGGTGTTAAAATCTATATCGTGTAATAGCTGTGTTCACAGAGATGAAAGCAGGGCTGCAGAAAAAAACTCATGATTTATTTGTCACAGTCAGGGAAGAGTATGAGGGGTAGGAAGGGAACAAGATGTAGTGCTTCAAATAGTAGAAGCCTTATTAGAGAAGAAGCCTATAAAAAGGAAATTGAAGGATGTAGCCAGGGTGGTATGAAGGACATCAGGAGAGTGTAGTGTTATGGAAGACGAGGAAGAAAATATTGCAAGAAGAAAGGAATAGCATATTTTAAAGTTAGGTTGTTAGGGGGGCACCTTGGTGACTCGGTTAAGTGTTGGACTATTAATCTCAGCTCAGGTCTTGATCTCAGGGTGGTGAGTTCAAGTCCCGAGTTGGGCTCCACACTGGGAGTGACAACTACTCAAAAAAAAAAAAAAAAAAAAAAAAAAAAGTTGGGATATTAGGTTTTTTTGTTGCATTGTAGGACTTCCTTACATATTTTGGATAACACTTTATCAGATACAGTAGTCCCTACCTTACCTGTAGTTTCTCTTTCTGCAGTTTGCTTACCTGTGGTCAGCCTTGGTCCAGAAGAGGGTGATCCTACTTCTGACAACTAGTAGCCTCAGGCTACATCGCAGTGCCTACATAATTCCCCCCACTTCATCCCATCACATAGGCATTTGCCCTCTCACAAGAAGAAGGTGAGTACAGTACAACAAGATATTTTCAGAAGAGAGACAAAGACTGTATTCACATACTTCATTACAATATATTGCTATAATTTTCTTATCTTATTATTTTTCTTAATCTCTTACTAGGCCTAATTTATAAATTAAGCTTTATCATAGGTAAACATATGTAGGAAAAAACATAGTCTATGTGGGGTTAGGTACTATCCAAGGTTTTAGGCATCCACTGGGGGTCTTGGAACATATCCCCTGTAGATAAGGAGGGGCTACTGTATATGGTTTGCAAATACTTTCTCCCCCATTCAGTTGGTTGGGTTTTTATGCTGTTGTTTCCTCTGTTATGCAGAATGTTTTTAGTCTGATATAATCCTACTTATTTTTGCTTTTGTTACTTGTGCTTTGGTGACACATCCAAGCAATCATTGCTAAGAGAATGCAAAGCCAAGACACTGAAGAATTGCACATTTAAAAAATACTTTACCAATAAAACAGCTTGGGGCACCTGGGTGGCTCAGTCCGTTGAGTGCTCAACTCTTGATTTTGGCTCAGGTCGTGATCTCAGGGTAGTGAGATGGAGCCCCACATTGGGCTTCGGCTGGGCCTGGACCCTGCTTAAGATTCTCTCTTTCCCTCTGCCCCTCCCTCCCACCTCAAGCCCACTCTCTGTCTCTTTCTCTGTCTCTCTCTCAAAACAAAAAAGAACACCAACAAAAACCAAAAATCTCTCAAAAAAAAATAAAATAAAATAAAATAAAATAAAATAAAATAAAATAAAATAAAATAAAAGCAGCTTTTATTTTTAATAGGGAGAAGTAATTGAGAAAAGTAAAGGTGATACCACTTTATTTTCATTTTGTATGTTTCACAGCTATAAAATTAAAATTTAGAGTTCAGTTATATTTGTGGAACTATGTTTTTATGATTTTAAGGTATGGTTTGTATCCCTGGCTGCCATTAGATATTTAAAATTCCATGCTAAATTGACCAAGACTTTTTGGTATCTTCCCGGAAATTGTTATTAATCCAAAGTTTTTCCACCCTTAACCAAGTTAGGGAACTGTCTTCAATCTTCTTTTAAAAGGTTCGTTTGAGGTAAATGGAAATTCTGCTCTGTGAAGACAGGTGTTATGAATCATTCAGACATCACAGGGTTTCTCCTCTGTTTTAGTCTTTGTAACCCTTGATCTCACCATTACGATGCTCCACTCTTTCATATGGGTGTGCCCTAAATGCTTCAAAATAATGTTCTAGACAATGAGGATTTCACTGCTGTAACATATGCAGTTCAGTAGCTTTATCAGGGCAAGAACTGCGAAGTGGCAGATCATACCTAAACAACTGGTTTAGTATCCCTGAAGAACAGGGTGCATAAGGCATAACAGGAAATGATGAAACCTGAACTTACACAGCAAAAGGATGAAGTCAGAAATGATATTTTTTATATGTGAATTAGAATATTACTCTGTTCAGATCATAAAATATTACTGAAGCATCTAATGCATATAAGCTGTTATTTTTCTATTTTATGCAGGTCCTTGATACCAATTTAAATGGTTGTGTTTTTACACCTATAGATACATGGTTTCCACGGCATTGCCTTCCATTCTTCCTTCATTTATAGTAGATAATCAGTAAAAATCCTCCATGATCATTGTAATAAGCAATATTTGCTGTAATATTAATGGCTGAGATAAATTTCAAATCTTCAGTGTAAAACAGTATTTACTTAAGATTTGTCATAGTATAATATGAAAAAATATTTTTGTATTGAATAATTATGTATACTACCATGGATACAAAAAATGTTAAATATTTACTGGAAACATTTTTGAAAGAATTCTTGTAACTTTCTCAGGAGATGGCTATTTGATTGTGAATATGCATGTAATATATAGCAATAAACATGATACATATGTATATGTATTAGTAAATACAAAAATATATAATATATAATATCTGTATTTTATATGTAATATATAATATGTAGTTTAGGACAATTTTGTCATCTTAGTGGGTTATTGCCATTTACTCCATGTTTCTTAAGTGGTTACTGATCTCTGTTACTGAAATTTTCTTTCTTTTTTTTTTTTTTTAAAGATTTTATTTATTTATTTGACAGAGAGAGAGACAGCCAGCGAGAGAGGGAACACAAGCAGGGGGAGTGGGAGAGGAAGAAGCAGGCTCATAGCAGAGGAGCCTGATGTGGGGCTCGATCCCAGAACACCAGGATCACGCCCTGAGCCGAAGGCAGACGCTTAACCGCTGTGCCACCCAGGCACCCCTCTGTTACTGAAATTTTCTAATTCAAATTTTTAACACTACCTGATGAATATTTCTGATATTCTGAATATTTCTGAAGCACACATTTGATCAAACCTTATCCTTGGTTAATACAGTTTAACATTCTCTTGTCTTCCAGTATGAAAAGTAACATTTTTTTTTTCATTCAGTTATTGCCCACCATAACCCAGCTATGGTAACAATTATCTGTCCCTCCCACTTTTCCTATTTACTTGAATAACCACGGACTTCTCTTTATCTTAATTTAATTGATATTTACTTGGTATAACATTTATTTACCCCGAGGAATACCAGGTTTGTGGGACATTCTATATGCTCTGATTGGATTTAGTATTGTAAATTTTTGTTTCCTATATCCGAGTTGGAATCCTTTAAAATTAGTTACTCTGTCTCACTTTATTCCTGGAGACTAGATATTTGCTTGCCCCATAATGAACGCTCGACACGTTCTTACATAATGAATGGTGCTAATCTTATTTATTGTATGTGGTTATTATATACAATAGTTAAAAACAAAAGGTATTACATTAAAAAATTGCCCAATATGCTATACAAGTCAAAAGGTAATTACAGGAAATATTAAACTAGTATTTTATTTGGCAATGTATAATCAGAAAAAGGCAAAATACATTAATACTTGTAAGTATTTTATGTATTAGAGGCAAGTTTAATTTATTCACATTTTTTTCATGATGTAATGAAAAAGTACAGATCTTTTTACTTTGACTAGTACACCGTGACAATCTGCCAAAAATACTGTTTTTTTCTTAGTAGATCTAAGACATGACGGTTTACACCTTACTTGAGAAAATGCTTGTGTGTTGTGTCAATTTGTTAAAGAAAACAGAACCACTCTAAGTATTATGGAAAGACGAAATTTAATACAGAGGCTAAGAGGCTTACTAACTCGATGGAAGAGCAGGGTGAGCAAAGGTAAAAATAAAATTGTTTTAGAGCAGATTTCAGCGTTCTGTAGTACCAGATAGTGCATTTTGTAGTGGGAAATCTCAGAAACTGTTGAGAAAACCACTTCTGCCACTTGCTGAATCCCATATGCCTGTTTACCATTGCCTTATGAATGATAGAAGCTTTCTTTCCTTTTTTAAATTACATTGTGTGAGTACTTCTCATTGGTAAATCTAACTCAGAAACCCAGCAGCAATGATCCTAATAACCTTAGTCTCTTTTTGTTTTTGTTTTCCAGTACATTCTTCTATACACTAAAGAACATAGAAGAGAGGGATCAGTGTTACATACTAAAGACAGTCTGAGATAGTCAACCCCTTTGGATACTCAGTATCTCTTCGCATTAAATTTCCAGCAACATTATTGCAACTGCAGCTTTTCTGACTAAAATGATCCAACAATCCATTGAACAAAAAAGATGGGCTCTTCCTTTTCCTACGAAAAAGATCCAATTCCCATAATCTCTTTATCCACCGTGTGCTAATGTTTATTTCTCCTCCAGTGCATACAGAATCCCTATTTTATATTTTAGAACCTAATGATTAGTTCATGTATATCTTGTCACTTGATATTCTGTAATTTAATGCAAAGTACCTCATATGAAACACTAGGAAAAGAAAACAAGAAAACAAGAAAGCTTATATATACAAACATACTCATAAAGGAAAAACAAAGAAACATTGTATTCTTTCTCTTTCTCCTCTTCTTTTTCCTTTTTGTCCCCGTAAGATATGCCCTTTGCCCTCAGCCAGTACCAGTGAGTCACCTGGTTTCTTACATGGTGAAGAGACCCAAACCGTCATTCTTGAAAAGCATGAATCATTAATACTGAGGCTAGTATGTGTTGCACTATTTATCTTTTTATATTAGGCATGGAAGAACTAAAAGATATCAGAGGGAATCACCTAGATCCCAGACATGCATTTTATCTCATTGTGCAAAAGCAACTCCATTTGTCCCGGGTGATCGGAGTAAGTCGCCCCTGCTGTAGAGCACACTCCTTTGCCTGTTAGTTAAACAGCACAAGCAGCTTATACAAAGGGCCAGATAGCAGTCTTAATATCCAGTTAAATGTTATATTTATATTTTTTATAAATATAATACTGTTATAAATCATTGCCATATTTCAGTGAAATCATTTTTCTTTAAGAACTAATGTCTCTAAATCAGTAGAGTCCAAAATTTCAGGGAAAGGAGACAAAAAAAAAATTAGCAAGTGTTTTATTATATTTGACAGGAAAATATCCCTTTACCTAAACTCTACTTGTTTCTAGTTTAAGAAATATAAATATACTGTTCTTTAATTCAAAGCATAAATTGCATGGATACATTCTCCCAGCCAGTGGATCACTACGTCTTCAACCGGCCATTTCACAGTTCTATGCACTACTGGGTTAAACCCATATGGTTAAGGTTACGAATCCCACAGATGTGAGACCATTTCCTCATCACTCTTTTCTTGTAAAAGGATCACATGGTCAGAAGTATATCTCGAGATAACTAGTGATGAACACGATGTATAGTTATTCCATGAATAGTGATGCTGGCTAAAGCACCATGGGCAGTGAAGGGAAATCCATTTCCAAAATGAATGTTGATTCCAAGACAGAGAAAGCACTGCCTTTGTCATAGCATAAGAAATCTAATGTAGTCACTCCGCGTTCAGGTGACTAGCTTTTGTTGTTGGTATGTGTTACACTCAACAATGGCAATAATCAGATCAGCCTTTGAAGGATGTTGAAGTCATGCATGACTCTCATCTCAGCTACCATGCTCATATTTTTCATAGACACATTTAGCATGTTCTAGGGTGGAGCTCTGATACTGATTGCAACTACCACAAAACAAAAACATACAAGTAAGCAAACAAACCTTTGCTTGAATATTTGTCCTCAGTTTAGTTATCTATATGGCGTAACAAATAGAATGAAAACAAAGAGTCTTATTATATAGTGACAGATCATTTGTTACATTACTGCCAATGATCTGTTTGAATACATTTAAATACCTACCTACTCTATAGCTCTAATGTTGGGAAAACAAGCATGTCTTGGCTACTAATGGCTGTTCTTATCAAGACATTAAAAGGAAGAGGCAGACATTAGATGGTTTCAATCAGAAGTAATAAGAAAAGAGATGAGTCAACAAATTGAAGGGTTTCAGTGTTGGAAAATTCTCCTAGATCATGAAGAAGAGAACATAAAATCAAAATAAAAACAAAACAGAAACACAAGCGAATGAAAAACTGAGCAACAAGGACTTATTAAAACTCAACCCTGTGGCAAAGATAAGATTGTTAGGCTAGTTTACATTTTAGGGTAGTTTCCATTTTAATTTCCCATATAAATGCATTAAGGTAGAACATACCTTATCCATAGAGGAAAATAAATTTAATGAAAATCAAATCTGGATGCTCTGGAAGCTCATTCCCTTCCTCCATTTGGTGGCTTAACAGAGACTGAGCCAGTGTGCAGAGAAGCAAAGACATTTTCCTAATGTTAGCATTCCTAGCTGGCAAAGTGCTACCCAGGGCCATCACTATGCAGATTTCATTACCTGGAGAAACTATGTATGCCTTTTGTGTGGTCTGTCTCCTTTTAGACTAATACAGGTATTAGCCTAAAATATATAATATTTTATATTCCACATATATATATGGGGTGTGATATAGGGATGGGGTTCATTATCTCCATTGGATGTTCCTGGTAGCAAGTCCAGCCTACCAGCTGAGCAAGTACCCTTTTCTGGAACCTTGAACATGGTGCACATCGATTATCTAGGCATATGCTGTCTGTGGAATAATGAGAGTTTGGGCACCCATTGGTCTCTTTAACTCTGTTGCTTATAATTATTTCCCCAATATCTGCATTATAGGGTGCTAGTGATGTGAGTGCATGACCTACTGCACAATGGGGAAAACAATTAATCAGTTCTGTACAAATGAAATAATCATTCCATACTTCCCTCTTCAAGATGTAGTCCTTTTCATTCTATTAATTTCTCTGTTGCTTTCCTCAGCTAGCTTCTGTGCATACTACAGACTCAGCAGCTGTATCAAAAAATAAGGAGCTGGTGATTTCCCTCAATCCAATTTGATGAATTCCCTAACAATTAACTAAATTAATGTACAAATATACACATACATTACAGGATACTTACATATCTTTATTATAGGAGACATGATTTAATTCCAGATGGATGGTTTACAATCTAGGTTATGGTACTTTATGTAAACTGTGCAACTAGCTCATATTTCCTTCATTTTCATATTGGCTTATGGGATTCCCTTTATTGGATCAATAACCTTAGCTAGTATGTGTTCAAAATTCTAGTAATTATAGTTAATATTAGAATTTATAGGTTATATCAGACACTAGAAGACACTGTGTCTTTTTGTTTGTAATTTTGAGCCCTATAATGATGTCTAGAATAGAATGAACACAAGTAAAATTAATAACTGAATGAATAAAATTGTATGTATTACCTTTAAAATTTGTTTCCATTCAAGACTTGAAACAAACAAATCAAATGATATGTTAATAGAGGACTAAGATAATTCAAAGTAATAGTAACTATTTTAAGCTTAGTGTATTTTATGAACTTGAAAATATGTCCAAATGACAGGATATCAAAAGTTTCATTTAAGGAAAAACATTTGTATAGAAAAGAGAAGGAAAAAAAATGATCAGTGGTATCATACTTATTTCTAAGCTTTAAATTTTGATTGACTCAAAATAGCACTGTCTGAGAAAGTTTCAAGGAAAGAGATAGCATTACATCAACCAAGCAGCATAAACTGTATATGAGCTTGAAAATATACAGTAGAGGAACCTGAATTAAAGTATTTTTTCTGTCACTTATTAATGTGTCTGACCTTGGGCAAACTGGTTAATCTCATGAAGAATCACTTCTCACATCTGTATTAAAGAGATTTCAATGTGCAAGTCCTTTCTCACAAGATTATTGAGAAGATTTAAATCATGCATGTTGAACTGCTAGCACATTGTATAACATGTAGTTTAATAAGTATCAGTTATAATTATTCTTATAAAAACCCTCTAAGAATAACATTCTCTGATAAATACACTATATGTATAATACACTATATATGTATAAATACACTAAATTTGATTCATGCATCAGTAGATGACATCACTGAGCTCCCCCCACCCCATCATCTTACTGAAAAGGGAATTTTTCAAGTAATTGTGAATTTCTACTTTTACTTTTCTCAAAAAACTAGTAGTGGTATAAACATCGATTAGTTTGATGTGCTTTAAAAAAACTGCAGTAAAGACTGGTTGAAGAAAGCATTTTACAAAATGTAAAATCAGGTCTGTACACAGAAAGTGCTGAAAAACTGAACATGAACTTGGCACAGAGAAGAGTACCTAATGGTTGAATGATCAGTCACCAAAATGAAAGGAGAAATTTTTTTTAAATGTGTAAAATGTAACAGTTTCTTTACAAATTACAATGGAAAAAGTTAAATATAAAATTTATATATAATGAATCATCCAAATGCACTTGCTACCCACACAGCCGCACACGGATACTTTTGGAAATTTTATCATAATTATAAAAGAACTATGCGTACAAAATGTGTTGAAGGAGAAAACTATACTTAAGTATTTGTTCTTACTTAGTGTTTATTTTCTCTGATTTTTATCTTTTCATATTTGAAAGGCTGGTGGTTTACAGGTTAATTAATTATAGACACCGTAATATAAAGACATTACTAGATAATGTGAAAATTACTATAAATATTTGTATGCCTGTAGATTTGATTCATGCATCAGAAATTCATTGACTGTGCTACAAAAACTATAAATATTTCTCTCACTAGACAGTTCTATGAAAAGCAATAAATTAATTTCCACTGTTCACCAACAAATCAATAAAAATGTTTGTGAATGAAAAGATAAGTGCGGTTTATCTTCATAAAATAATGCTTGCGTGAGTTAACCTGGTGTGTGATGGTCCTCCAATGCCAGTCAAATTTCCTGCTGAGTTTCACTACAATCAACATTATTTCAGCTGCTTCTTTTATTTATTTATTTTTTTGAGAGAGAGAGGATGTGTGGGTGGAAGCTGGGGGAGTGGCAGAGGGAGAGGGAGAGAGGGAGAGGGAGAGACAGAGACAGAGACGGAGAGACAGAGAGAGAATCTTAAGCAGCTCCAAACCCAGCATGGAGCCCAAGGCAAAGCTGGATCTCCTGACCAAAGCCAAAATCGAGTTGCTGCTTAAGCGACTGAGCCACTCAGGAACCCCTATTCTAGATTTTTAATCAAAAATGATTTTTCCCCAAGTTCAGGAATCATTAGTGCATTCTGAAACTGTATTATGTAAGCTTAACAAAGCATTGGTACATAAAAGTTGCAAAACGTCCTCTGATGCAATATTTTATATATTGTTTACATTTAATTGCATAGACATTAGCTTTTCCTATGGGTTGAACAGGGAAGTATTGAAATGACCCAGAATGCTACAGAAATCACATTATATAAATTTAAATTAGAGAATGTTCTTATGTACATGGCACCCAAACCCAGCTGGTAAAATGAAAATCAACATGCTTGATTGATCCTATTTGCCAGAAATTATTGTTTTCTCCACTTATAATACATTTATATTCACATTTAGTCCAAATCCTGAATTTTCGACGTTTATTATGTGTTTCTGTTATGTGATTATTTTTGTTTTGATTTCCTCCCCTTAGAGATTCATATCTGTTCAACCATTGAGAAGCTTAGTTTACTTATTTGTATGTTTGTTTAATTTTTATTATTTAAATTCAATTAATTAACAAATAGGGTATTGTTAGTTTCAGAGGTAGAGTTCAGTGATTCACTGGTCTTATATAGCACCCAGTGCTCATATCATGTGCCCTCAGTTTAAATGATTTCAGGTGAATAAACAAGTGAATAAATAAATAGGTCTCAAAGGTTTACAAAATTTAAAATAACAAAAATAAGTAGGAAATGATTAAATATTTGTTATACATAATACACTTAGGTATTCAACAAATACATGTAGCAGGAGTACTTTAAATTAGGTGCTGGGCTTGAAAAATAAATATGTAAAAAATTTTAATAGTAATACACATAGAGTTAAAAAAAGATGGAAAGTTCAATGAATACATTATCATGTAGGATACTCAGAATGATAAAAGAGGAATGGACAAAATGTTAGCGTAAATGATGGTGGCATTTCAAAGACAGAAAATATATGGAAGATCATGACAAGCAAAAGGAACAATGCATAAAAACATCATTTACGTTAGACATTGTTTGCCAAAATCTCCAAAACCCAAGGATTCAGTTAAATACGTTGAGTTAATCCTGTAAAATCTAATGCTCTTCTGGCAAATAAAAATAGTTTAGTTTTGTTTTAATATGGAAGAATATTTATAAATTTTAATTGCTGGTATGCTTTGCGGGGAGCTACCTAACTACATAAGACCATGTTTAGAGAAGGAGATAGTATTACGGAGTTCCAAAATTCCCAGCCAGATAGACTTACGGTTCTCCATATGGCATCAGACATTGGCTGGGAGGCTTAAAAAGAGCGACAGCAAATTATAATCCTAAACACTATGAATTATAAATTTACCAGGTGTAATAGAGGAAATTTTGGCAACATAGGAGAAGTCAGAATTCATGATTTTATCTTACTAATCACAGTTAATAAGCTTTCTTATGCAACACTCCACCGCAGTAGCATGAAAAGGAAAACCTTCTATTTGGATGTATAGCTTATTGGATGTATTCATAATGGGCGACTGACCACTGAGCTGGCCTTAACCCTCCCCTCAGCTTCACTAAATTTTAGACACATTTCTTCCTGACTCTAGGCCTTTGACCTCTTCTTCTTAGGGCATTTGTTCTAGAAAACTTGGCAACTGCAAATTCTTTCCATGACCCTTTGAAATGTAAATCTTCTCCTAGGCTCTTTGTCAGGAACCTGGGATCCATCCCTTTGAAATGTAATCATCAAGAAAGATCACACCACTATCTCCCAGTCTGTGTGGGAGGGTGGAAGCCCAACTTCATTAAGCACCAATTAGCAAAAACCGATAGCCTAATCACACTGACCAACCTCCCCTTCGTGTCCTCTAGGGTAACGCTCCCACCAGCTCACACCAGCATTGAACAATCCCTTGCCTTTTTTTTTTTTTGGATGAATTCCAGTGCAATCTCACTTCCCTATCGGGATAGTCTTTTTTTTATCCACAGCTTCAGTTAAGGTAGGACTGACAAATAAACATTGCATGCAACGAGGCTCTATGACCCGATTCTTTTGTTTGCTCGTGCTTCTCTTCCCCAGGTGTACTTTTTCTCTGATTCTCATGCATGCTGTAGAGGATTAAGGGACATGGCAACTCAGGATGAGTAACAAAATGTTTCACATCTCTTGTTCATTTTTTTACGTTTAGGCATTTGATCTATTTAGAATTAATCCTGCTGTACCATGTGCGGTGCTCTTTGAACCTGACTTATTTACATGGCTCCTTCATTGTCCATAAATCATTTGCTGTCTGTTCTATTTTATGACCTGTGATGCCACTGATTTCATATATTGATTTCATCCATGTCTTTGCATCTATTTTTGGATGTTATATTTGCTCTGCTGCTAAATAGGGCATTCATGTTACTAGAGTGACATGGTTTAATTATTGGTATTTTATCACACATCTCAGTATCTGGAAAATATTTTCCTTTTCATCATATTTTGTGGTTGGTTTCCCTGGATACACCTATTTGTTAAACTGATCATACAAATTTTAGATTCATACTTTTAGTTCGAGGGAAAATTAACATAATTCTATATTGACTATTGACTACAGTCACGTTAAATTTAAAATTTAACTTAAGGTGATTTGGCAGTTTTATGATTTTTAGTCTTCCTTGCCATCTGTTTTTGCATTGTTCGAGTCTTATTTGAATGTGCTAATTCTTTAGGAATGTTTGAAAATTTGCTGCATGTAGTTACTGCATGTTCTTGCATAATTTACTCATAGATATTTGATCTTCCTTACTGCTGAAGAAAATTAATCTTTTTATTTCATTCTTTAAAAGATTTTTTGTATATGTGTCAGGTAGTGATTATTGTAACATAATTTTTGTGAGCAATGGGTTATAGAGTTCTATCATCTGTATGGATTTCTTTTTTTGGTTTATTTTCATGGGTTTTCCATGCACCAGTAATTACATTTTTTTCTTCAACAAATATTGATTGATTTTTTAATATGTGCTAGATGCTTATAGCATACCAATAAATTCAATCAGATTCCACTCTTCATGGATCATATTTCAGTAATGCAATTTAATATGTAAAATATGTTATATGTATTTTAAATAAACACAAATATGCATTGACTATGAAAAGACATGGGAATAAAAAATAAAAAGCAGTTATTCTTGGGAAAGGAAGGAGGATGTGGGAGAAAGGAAAACTACATACAGATGTATTTGCTTATAATATTTAATATTATGATATTTTATTCCTTGCAATATTGGTATTTGGATATTATTTTTTTCCTGTACACTCAAAGTGTGATCTCTTTGCCATACTGCCCAAGCATTAGAAAGATTGGTATCAGAAAGAAGAATTAAATAATATTGCACAAGGTTATTTTAGAATAGGATTAATTGGGGCACCTGGGTAGCTCAGTTGGTTAAGCGTCTGCTTTAAGCTCAGGTCATGATCTCAGGATCCTGGCATGGAGCCCCATGTCCAGCTCCCTGCTCAGCGGGGAGCCTGCTTCTCCCTCTCCCTCTGCTCATGCTCTCTCTCACTAACTCTGTCTCTCAAATAAATAAAGAAAATCTTTAAAAAAAGAAAGGACTAATTATAGGATAGACCTTTTATAATAACTAATGAAGAAGTTTTTTTTTTTTTTTCCAGCACTTCTCAACATTGTGGGTGAACTTATCTTTTCACATTAAAACTGGGTGGGTAACATTAATTCTCTGTTCATTCTAAATTGAAATGAATGGAAAGACTACATACAGATTTTGACCTTCAAATGGAAATTGAATTCATTTATACTTCTACATCTATGATACCTGTTAAGTTTTATTCACATCCTTACTGGTTTAGAAAAGGAAATGGGCTCTGTTGGTTAATTAATGAGCTGTTCAAATGCCACCTCGTTATTTTTAAATATTGAGGCAGCTTCTATAAACATTGTATTTGGAAGCTATGCCATAGTCACATACATGACAATATCAGGTCAATTATTCTTCCTTTCATTCAACAAATCCCTCTTGAGCTTTAAAGCTAATAAAGTTTTGAATTTCAGAAGAAATTAGTTACATATACATATCTATAAAACATTTCTAACATATTATTTTAATTTTGACACTTCATTCCAAATAGGTGAAAAAAAAGCTGATTTAAATTATTTTCTTAGCAAATGCTATAAAAACATTGAATCAAAGTAGTTCTTTCCTTTAATGAATAAAAGTAAATCTATATATTAAAATACAATTACTACATATTTATTCAAATTTGAACTCTGTGCAATTAAGCACAAACTTATTTGATTTACATGAAATATATTTTATTTGCATATTACATTTCTATATGGTTTTAACAGCTTTTGGAAGATGTAACTTATTAGAAAAATTATAAACATGTGTTCAACTTATTTTTAATTGAAAGTATTACATATATTTTATTGGTCTACGTCAAATAATTTGATACCCAGGCAAATATTTTCATTCCCTATTTGTGTAGCTTTTCCACAAAAATGCAAATTCTTTATATAGTAGTATATTTTTGAAATATAGCATTTACTGCCTCATCACAAACAGAAGGAAGAATATTATAATAATAAGCACTCCCTCATGTAAAGTAAAATTCCCATACAGAATTTAAGCCAGAATGCGATTTAAACAGATATTTGATGAGCAAGTCAGGATCCCAAGGCCCTGGTTTATTTTTCTAGCCACATGCTGCAGTTGAGGTTCTGATGTTCACATGCAAAGTGCACACTCCATGCCATAAGGCCTGGGTTTGGCTAGAACACATGATAGCCATAAAGCCCTTTTTATGAGTATACAACTGGCACAAAGTGTGTACTTAAAAAGAGCGAGTGGTCTCCATTTAGTGGCTCTCCTCTGTGCCCAGACCATACTCTCTGCTTTCTAAATGTTAATTCTTTCATCAAGAAGAAAAGCAAGATGAGATAATAGAAAGACTACTGATGGAAAGAGAGAACACTTCCCCTGACACGTGTGTGTGTGTGTGTGTGTGTGTGTGTGCATGTGTGCACCTTCCTCCCAATAACTTACCCTGGTTACATGGTTGGAAACCCATTTTCTCCTCTGGTTAGAATGACAGAGCCAATGACAGACGGAGCGGCCTCTTTCTGCAGGACAAAATTCCTCCACAACTTGCTCCTTCTAGTTTTTAACCTAATGGATTCTTTATATTTATTTTCCTAACCCACGTCAATTCACTTAGGAATAATAAGCTTGAAAATTCAACTCCACAGAGTTCTTTTATTAGTGAATTCCCCAGAGATTCTGAAATGAGTCACACTATTCCCTTAATTCATTGTACAGTAGTCAAAAAGTCATCCATGTTCTCCAACGAAAATTACTAGAGTGGTGTACTAATCAGACATGACCGTAGCCAAAATTTTTATTTCCCATGGCCCAAATTAAAATATTTGCCTCTACTCTAAGAATTTTGGTAACGTGAGCTTAATTTGGAAAAAAAAAAATCCTTGGTTCTATGCAGAAATTAAGTTACACAAAAAATAGCACCGGGCAGAGGAAGAAGCTGAGCTGGGAGGCAGACTCGGTGTGGCCTCGGCCATTCTTGTCTGAAGTTCTCAAATCAGTATTGCCCATCACAGCTGTTCCACACTCAGGCTAAACTGCTCAGCTTTACACCATATCTTTCTCAGTCACTCTGTGTCTGTTGTCCTAGAAATAATGTGACACGGAGCGAGGCTCTGCACTCAGATACCTTCTGAGGATCGGAGGGCTGGAAGCTGCCTGCTGAATGCAATCGCTCAGGTGGGCAGCACGTTTTCCCTTGTAGGAGCATCAGTCAGAAACACTGCCTGTATCCTTCGGTCCCTTGGACATACTTTCCCATATGTGTTGCGTTAATGCAGTAAATCTTCCAGGATTCCCTGGGCTTCTCTTCCTGAAGGCAAACTTAGAAGTGGGAGACTAATGGGACCAACCGAACTCCTGCTGTAGATCTCGAGGACAATGGACATTGATCCCTCCTCCTCTGCTATCTATCTTCCATCCTCCTCGCCTCTGCTCGTCTTGGTGGTTTACCTAGCGGTATGACCCAAACGTATATGCACATGGCCTGAGCCTCTGGCACCTGTGCTCTTCTCAAGCTGGGTTTGCTCTCTGTGTTCTTTCATAAGTCACGATTAGTCAAGCAAGTCCAAGGATCAATTCCAGTAGATCATCTGAGTTTCACATGGATTCTTCCCTGCCCCCAATATTATATGTAACAGGAGCTTTGCCATCTACTGATGATGAGGGCAAATTATTCCTTGCAATATATTCGTACTTCTTCCTTCCTGTAGTTCCCTGCCATCAAAGCGCAAAGTGTCCAGGGGTCAGCTGTAGCTTATAATTCAGTGAGTCTCTTGACATTTCTCTCTAGCAGAAGAACCTATAACCTTGCAGATCCCAAAGTTGTACAAACAGAAAATCCTCCAGTGATTTACTGGAAGTGGTTACAAGTGCAGCCATTCCTGCTTCTGCCCTTTGGTTCCCAGAACCATATATACCTGCTGTTTGGGATACAACATCGTCTAGCAATCCTTGGTTTATTACATAAACTGCATCCTGGAGAACAGCGACTTATCCTAGCTGAGTACTGGCTCCGACCTGGAATTTTTCTGTGCCTCCCAGAGCCAATTCAGCACTCTAAGAGTCTATCAGCTTCTAGATGGTGTGGATGTTATTCATTTAGTAGGTTTCAGCCATAAGCCACTCTCATGTCCGGTTGCCTGGTAGTGAGTCCACTGATCTGATTATGCAGTACCCCATGCTAGTAGGGTAAATAAGCACTAATTCCTAATATGGTGGTGTAGGTTGAAGTTCTGTAGTCAGGAAAGGCAAACTGATGTCCAGAATATATGTCTGTTTCTGTAAGAACAATTTTTTGGCCCTTTTAGAGTACAAGGTGACCAATATAGTCAATTTGCCATGAAGTGGCTATTGATCTCTTTAAGCCCGTGTTACCATATCATGGGCTCAGTATTCTCTATTGTTGGCAGATAGACAATTAGTAATAATAGTAGTTACATCACTTAGTCCACACTGTTTTGCCAATGAGTAGTTTCTATCTCTGGATGTTAATAAGTAGTACAAATGATTTACTTCATGCACGTCCCACATGTCCTTCTATAAGCCCCTACCCAAGACTTGTCCAATATTCTACTCATTCATCGTTAAGAACACGGAGAAACTGGCCAGACCATTATCCACTGGCCATCAATCTATGTGTATCCTAATTTCAGGTCACTTCTCTTCCATACAAAAATGGATGAATAGGTACCTTGACTGGAATTTTGTCCCTGGGCAGTTTTTTCACTAACCACTATCTTTCAATGCCACTCCTTTATTTTTGCCTTTACCCAGAAACTGAGATGACCCATCAGTAACAGAAGGTTTTCCCTACTCCTTCAGATGGTTGTATAGGACGACCCACACAAAAATAGTCATGAGCTGAGAGAGGGCCACTAGTAAAACAGTGGGAGGTAAAATGGGGGTATGAACTACAAGCTCATTTCTAGATGTGGAATATGCTGCCTCCATACCTGAAGAGGCCCACATTTATTGTGCTTCCTCAGATATGGTAAGAGTGGTTAAGATGCAGGGACGCCTGGGTGGCGCAGTCGTTAAGCGTCTGCCTTTGGCTCAGGGCGTGATCCCGGCGTTATGGGATCGAGCCCCACATCGGGCTCCTCCGCTATAAGCCTGCTTCTTCCTCTCCCACCCCCCCTGCTTGTGTTCCCTCTCTCGCTGGCTGTCTCTATCTTTGTCAAATAAATAAATAAAATCTTTTAAAAAAAAAGATGCAATATTTAACATTGACTTTGGAGAGGAAGTCATGGCAAAAGCTATACTCTTGATGCATAAAAATTAAAGAAAAATCTTCACAGGCTTTATCTATTACCTTCCAGAACATATGTGATACATGAAGGCCTCCAACATGGTAGCCACTTCTTGCTTATTTCACCCAACCAACATAATGTGATAGATGTAACAGATCAGTATTATAATCTGTGATATGCCCAAATGGCATTAATATAAATCAAGGGCCAGGAAATATTTTCTGTAAATGATTAGTTAGTAGACATTTTAGGTTTTGCAGGCTATATACAGTCTCTGTCATTTCCTCTTCATCTTCTTGTTTCTTCTCCCACCCCAATTCTTCTCCAACCTCTAAAATTATAAAATATTTTTAGCTCTGAGTCCCTACAGAAACAGGCCACAGGTCATATTACCTAATGACCATAGTTTGACAAGCCCTGATATTGATATACATGTATATTGTTGTCCATCATGTGAGCCTGAATTGTTTCAGGATGGGATAGGAAATAATATTTTCACCAGATTGATGATTGCATACCATATACCCGAGGCCACATTAATTTGCTCTACTAAAAATACTGCATCTGGCATAGAAACTACCAGTAAGGCTACTTCATGTTTATAGTAACTTACAGTCACCCTCCAGCATCCATTCATTTTCTCGGGTATCAGACTAGTGGATTAATTAGAACTATGATGTGAATCCCAATGCATCTATCCTTTAGATCCTTAAGGAAGGCATTCATCTCAACATCCCCATCCTCCAACCCCCCACACCCTGAAGTAATGTGTCATTATTTTTGATTCAGTATGTTGGCTGGTGGGAAGGTGGTTTCAGAGGCTTCTACTTGACCTTCCCCACTGATATTGCTCTTACTCCACAGACCGAGCTTGAATGTGGAGGTTGCATCAACTGTAACGTATTGCAATCCCTTCTGATTGGCACATACAATACTTGAGTGAGGCCTCTACTACCTGGCCTCTATATGCTTGCACTTGAAGATGATGGAATTCAAGTTTCTCACTGCTACGGTGGGAGGTTACAGATAGACTGGAAGGATGGGTTAGAGCTGGAGACTTCAATATCTATACATGTTTTGCTTAATATAAAGATAGATATATAAAAAAAATTAGCTATGTGTATTTAGGCTGTTTAGTACACACACACACACACACACACACTTGTCAAGGGGACATAGCAACTAAATGAAAAAGCTCTCAAATAACCAGATCTGGAAAAATTTCAGCAACAAACTAAAGTCCTATTGGATTATAACTCAATTTATAAAATTAATATCCTCAAGTAATACTGACAAAAATACAAGATATAATAAATAAATGGGGAGAAGAGACACATCTCAGATGCAGAAGAATATTCCTTAATTAATATAAATCCTTGAGGGTGAAGTGTTATTCCCCATTCCTTAAGTGTGGGATGCACATATTGACTTCTTTTTAAACAGTAAAGTATTAAAGGAAAGAAAACAAGTAAATTTACGGTGGAGAAAACTAAAAAAGGAAATGTTAGCAGATGAGGAAGCTTAACATCAATACTGATAAGTCACATTGATAATATGTACCCTATGACAAGACATGTGACAAGAGTGGCACTTTATCTCTGGGGTATTCTTCCTAAATGCTCATAATCTCAGTCTAATCTTAAGAGGAAAAAACAGCAGACAAACCTCAATTGTGGGACATTCTACAAAATATCTCACCAGTACTCCTCTAACCCGTCAAGAGAGTCAACTGTCAAACTGTCAGAGAGACTGAGAAACTCACAGCCAAGAGTAGCCTAAAGAGACATGACTAGTAAAATGTAATGTGGTGAACTGGATGGGATCCCAGCAGAATAAGCGGGCATTACCCGAAAACTAAGGAAATCTGAAGAGAGTATATACTTAGCTAATAACGCATCAATGTTAGTTCATTAGTTCTGACATATGAACCATACTAATGTAAGACGTTAACAATATGGCTGAGTGTGGGGTATATGTGAAATCCTTATACATCTGTAGTATTTTTGTAGGCTTAAAATTATTCTACTTTTTAAGTTTATAAAAACATAGATCACATCCTTTGAATGTTTACTCTGTGTCAGCCCCTTTAAAATTCAATTCTATAAAATGTGGTTAATAAGAGCTACCTAATGAAGTTCTCGTGAGCTAATGTTATTGTAAGTTAATGACCAATGTACATAAAGGGCCTAGTCTAGACCCTGGGATATGGGAGGAACCCAATAAAAAATGAATGGATTTTCACTAATTAAATCACTGAGATGTCACAAGGACATTTACTTGCTAATATTGCTATACCATTTATTGACCATCAAAGAGAAAATAGTTGCCAAAGGATTGCCTAAGATACAATATCAAGGTTGAGAAAGAAAGGACCCAATTTATAGCATTCCCCTGGCAGAATTTTCTGACCCTTAGGAAAATTAAAATATTTTGTTCACTTACCATGATGAGCACTGACTAATATACAGAACTGTTGAATCATCATATTCTACATCTGAAACTAATAGAACACTGTATGTTAACTATACTTGAATTAAAATAAAAAGCTTAATAGGGGCACGTGGGTGGTTCAGTCGGTTAATTGGCCAACTCTTGATTTCAGCTCAGGTCATGATCTCAGTGTCCTGGGATCAACCCCTGAGTCTGCTTGAGGATTCTCAATCTCCCTCTCCCCTTGTCCTTCCCCCAAATCACTCTCTCTCTCCCCCTCTCAAATAAATAAACGTTTTTTTTAAAAGATTTTATTTATTTATTTGACAGAGATAGAGACAGCCAGCGAGAGAGGGAACACAAGCAGGGGGAGTGGGAGAGGAAGAAGCAGGCTCATTGCAGAGGAGCCTGATGCGGGGCTCGATCCCATAATGCCGGGATCATGCCCTGAGCCGAAGGCAGACGCTTAACCGCTGTGCCACCCAGGCACCCCAAATAAATAAACGTTTTAAAAGAACTTAATAAAATTTAAAATACATAAATTAAGTATTTTATTCCAAATTACTAAAACCAAGAAACCAAATAAATCTTGTGTACCTATAGAGATTATTTCAACTGGTGGGACTTCATGTGGTGTTATTGGGAAGAGACCAGGAATTTCCATTTCTGTGGGAACAGTAACTTCCAACTTCCGGATTTTGAACCCCTACTATCAATATTCTTTTAAATCTCTCTTCCTTTAGATAGTGTAGATTTCTGAAGCAAGGAATTTTCTAATCTCATACTTGGGGTATGTAAATTTGACTACCATGAATAAGGAATAAAATATTGGAAGGGATTTGGGAGTTCTATCCTTCAGTAAATCAACTGTCACTTACTTCTAAGTTTTCATTAATATCTCTGTCAACCTCAGCTGCAACTGGTAACTCCTTGAGTTAGACGAACTACCAGAAATTGGAAAAGGAAGTGCAAGTCCAAATGCTGAATTCTCCCTAATGCCCTGCAGCCCTGCCTTCAGCCAGCACTTCCATAATAGAACAAAGTTTACATTTTTCTTATAAAGAATTTCAATAAGTCCTCTTGTTTTCAGTGACAAAAGAGATCCCAGATTTAGAGAGATTTGATTACTTCAATTTTTTAGATTTTTCTAGGATTTTTCAATAGCAGTGGCTCTGGTAACTGTTTCCTACTCTCCTGCAGGCATTTGAATTTCAGCTTTCTTTTTTCCTATTAACTCAGGTATGATGACTTCTTTATCCACTCCCTGCCTAACAAATCGTTTGACACCTTTCTTTGCCTTCTCTCTCTCATTCTCTTTATGGGTTTATGTCTTTTTCAGTACTTTATTGTCACTTTAGGTGGTTTTGAAAATTAGTGAAAAACTTTGTCTTAAATATTAACCAAAATTGTCTCCATCTTCCTAGCACAGAGACCCAAAATATTCACGGTGTTGAGAACACATGTTGTATTCAAAGGACACTAAGCCACCGAACACACCTACAAATTGGGAAATCCTCAACTGGGAAAAGAAAACATTCGTAATTAAGTATGGCAGAGAAGTTTGCAAAACATACTGCTTTCTTTCTTAATGTACTATATTCTCAGAGGACTTTCAAAGTAAGGCATAGTTCCAAAAGTATCTTCTTCCAAAATTCTAATACTGTGATTTTTCAGAAAGCTGATACATTTAGGTAAGACTGAAACTGAATATTAATTTAAATTTTCACACTAAGTCTTATGTTTGGACTTTTTAAATCCTCCAATTAACATGGTCTGCCATGATGAATTCTTTTTTTTTTTAATGATTTTTTATTATATTATGTTAGTATGATGAATTCTTAATTTATACTATTTTTCTTTTCTGGCATTTGCCACTGTTTAACAGTAGTCATTTTCCTAATTCAATAACCTCCTATTTTGTTCCAGGAATTTCATTTCTACATAAGTTTTTCATCGTACCTTACTACTGGTACATACTATCAGAAACATGACATCGCTGTTGATGTAAAGCTTGATCGTCTAGGTGAGGTAATTTTTAGGACACATTTGACCTTTACGAAAAGTAAGACTGGATGACTGTAGACATTGATAAATCAACTATTTATTTTAAAGAGAAAATGGGGTACCTGGCTGCAAATGCTGAGATACGATATCACGTTTTCACCGTTTAGTTGAAGAATTATCTTTATTTCAAATACACCATAGCTTTATTTCATAGGTTTATTTTTTCTCCTTCACTTTTATTAAAAAAATGAAATATATAATAAATAATTCTGGCAATACTTCTGAAGGGCTAGATAACTTCCTCCCTTTCCTCCACTAATTAGCAGGTACAGCCTTCTCCTACAACTTAACGTATTATCCTGAATTCAGTGTTTTGAGCAGTTTCTATTTTATGTAGCAAGAGTCCATTTTCTCCTGGACTCACCAAACAGAATTCCTGGGAAATCACCACCGTTTATAAAACCCAGGTACAAAGTCATTGCTGCGATTCTGTAAGCCTTCTCCACTGTGCACCTTCCCTTCTCTCTGTTCCAGGCCCTTCCTGAATGACAATCACCCTCTTTTCTAACACTGGTCTCTGATGCTCTCAGCTCTTGGTTACTGACTTCACCTTCCACATTCTGATAATCTGCCCCTTCAGGCAAAGTTGCAGCGTCAGAGTTACAAATTCTGATGGGATGGTTAGGCAACGTTTCCCTTTATGGAATAGTCTTCATCCCTACAGAGTGCAGTCTTTACAGAGAGTGATGGGGTGGAGTGATTTCCAAGACCAGTTCTGCACAATGCGGAACTACTTCCTCTGATGCTCAAACCTGGCCCCACTTTCACCCAGAGCTGTTCTTAGGACCACAGACTTGTCAGTACATGTCTGCACTCCAGTTGTTGATAGATTTCCATTTCTTTTTACATAGGTTTCGTAGATCTCATACACGTCTCTTGAAATGAAGTGGCGCCGTACCCATTTCCGATGTTCCTTAACATTGTTCAGCAGTTAAGAAATTTCTTCAGCCTTTCTGAACATGTAGGAACCTTGTCTACTGGGAATATTCAGAAAACCTCTAGGGGGCAGTGTTGCCTAACATCACTCAACGGGAACCTTACCTCAGTTCTGACCCAAGCAGGACGCTTTTCTATAGAGTAACTCTTATGAATAGGCTATATTTAGTTGGTTCAAAAATGTTTAAATGTCAATGACTTCAAATACTGAATTAAGATTCTCTGATTACAGCATATATTACTCTTCTATCTGAAACGACATAAGCATTAATTCAGAGAAATGTGAATACAAATTCCTCATTATTTAATTCTTATAATTTCTCAGTTTCCAATGCATAGCTACTAACTTATAACTGATTTTGGTTTAGGGTATATGATCTTAGATGATAATATTTTTCTACAATGTCTTATTTTTTCAAATTGTTTACTTTTTTCTTATTTTATAAAACTATTTTATATTTTATTGTATAAAATATTTTTGAAACAAAAACTCTGATGTAAAAAATTTTTAAACTTTTTAATAAAGTCTCTGGTACAAAATGTATACATTCTGGCAACCCCACCCCCAAAAACCCACAAAACCAAAAAACAGGTATTGGAATGTGCTTAACGAATAAAATATTTCCTTTTGGTAACTGGACAAAACTAATAGCTTATATTTCCAATAGTGCAAACATCTATTTTATACAAAATGTATAATGAATTCACACAATTGTGCTATTAATTAATTCTGATTTTTAAGTCTAATTTTTAAAGAAAACTGTGTACTTTCTGGGGAGGCACTTTTTAAATATAATGAAAATAAATTAAAATATATAATTTTATGCAGGACAAAGATCCAGGGACAGAAATATATTGTCTCTGACCTTCTTATGTCAGATAGGATTATACTTAGGCTACCTGTATCATTCTAGGCTGAGTTTCTTTATTTTACAGTTATCTATGCTAGAGACAAACAAAACAAAAGAAAACACATCCACTCATTCCTCCCTAGTGCTGTTCCTGAAAACATTTCGATAGTATTGCTGCAAGCCACTGTCTTTCACAGAGCTGCTTCTGAGGAACCCCGACGTGAGACAGTGGATGTCACCTGGGGCATCTAAGTACGAATTAAATTAAGGGAAGGAATAAGCACTAAACCAAGGTCGTTCCTGAATACTAAGTGTAATATTAAATATTAAATATCATATTTCCTGTGAAGCTTCGTTGATGATGGGAACTCTTGAATTTTATCATATTTCAGATTGTATTGATAGTAACTAAAAAGCAGTAGATCCATAATAAACATAGATTAATATAGTTTTGCCTTTAGTTATATTTCAAATCATATTAATATAAATAATAAAAAGATCAAAAGAAATATACTCAAAAGTAAAACAAATATGCATTCATTTTGAACATGTATTTTCAATGGGTCTTCTTTAATAATGAACACAATTTAAATACTGCCATTTCAGTTATCCACATTTGTCAATTTAACAAAAACTAAGGCCTTCTTCTTCTTTATTTATATTTTTACCATTCATTCCTGTTAAGAATGGTTAGGATGTGTCCTCCCCTGAGCTATGGTAATATTTCCCTAGATAAAGTTTGGAAGATGTTTTATGATTGATTGTTTATACAACTTTCTAACTAATAGCAAAGGGAAAACCTCTGCAGACACTCTCTGATTTGAAAGTTATGAGATTCTTGGTGACAAGGGGGCTTCATGTTCTATGTAAATTAAGAGATTATATAACAAATGAGTTTGATTGATAGAGTCTGATATTTCCAAAGCTTGGCTGGTAATCAGAATTATTTGAAGAATTTTCTAAAACCCACTCCTAAGCCTGCTCAGAGAGATTCTTTTTTGGTACTGGAATTCAGTTAGTATTGATTTAAGAATCCATTTTCTTCAAAATCTCCGTCATGATTCAAATGTTTAACCATGGTTGGCACTGGCTAATTGTAAATATGAGATCCCATGATGCTGACAGGGATCACGATCAATCAAAAATTCTCCAAGTTTTTAAGAAACACTTTCTTCAGGTTCTTAGGAAATTTGGGCTCCTAATCACAATGAGAAAATCCTATTGTCTGGTTTAGATTAAGCTATTTGACAAGTGAAAATAAGAATATAATGACATCATTTTAAAAGTCAAATATATTTGTAAGCATAGATAAAGTTATGTTATGTGGGAAAATAGAAATATATGCATGGTTATCTCTGAATTTATTTAATTACTCTCATATTTCACAGTATTGAAACAGCCATCTGTTTATTTGATGCAGAAAGGAAGAGAATGTTTATTCTAGCAACTTACATACGATCATAATAAAAAGACAGAGCAGGAAAGACTTAGTAAATATCTACAAATGAAATTATGTAGATTCAAACTGTGAACGGGATAAAATGAAGACATGGGGGATAAAAGTAAGAGGTTCAATCAGAAGGAAACATCAGGTGACACGAATCTGTGTTGACGCTGGTTAAAGAACTGACAGGATAGGAGAAGATGATGGTGGTTCATAGAATGACATGTTCTCATGCTGTAGTCCCTGCCGTGTTGGAGCTCTTAGCTGCCAGACCAAACCACTGTCGCCCTAGGCACCAGAACTGTGGGCTGCCAATGACTCATAGCTAAATCTCTTTCTGGATATTGCTTCCATCTCTACTCAGCGGCCCGCAGGTTCAAAGGCCAGCCCCTCCTGTTTACATCCATGATAACTCTGTCTTGTAAGACCTTCCCAGAGCTCTCGCTCACATTCATGCACATCGTGCAAACATAGGCACTGAGTATGTGTGCATAGGAAACTCACAGAAAACAGAGATAGGGCACCTCTCTGGAACAAAGAGAAAGTTTGCCTACCATCTTGGAAGACAGAGGTAGTATCTCCTTCAGTAGCAGCTACAGGCATGTATACTGAGGTTATAAAAGATCAGGCTTCCTTAAGTTCAGGGTTTCCCTTTTGTACCACAACCCACTGTGTATGCAGCCATGCACCTTTATGCACTGTAGTGCCTCTGTGGGTTTGGTGGCCAGGGGAACTGACACAAACATGCCGATGCTCATTGCTTCTCCCTGTGAATAAGAGAGTCCCTTTTCTCTGGCCCAGAAACCTCGTGCCTTCTGTCAGCATCCATAAAACTGTGGGAATGTAACTTGTAAGCTAGCAAATAGGGTAAAATCTTAAGACTCTTCAACATCCTGAAAGGGCCATCCAGCTCCAGATCTTCTCTGGGCTAAACTGATGCAGAAGGGGCTAAACTGATGTGTCTGTTGCAATCTGAATCCAGATGAATTTTTTCTTCTGCCCAATCCTGATTCCCTCATTTCCTTGTAGTGATATTTTTGAAAGTGCTCTTCTATAAAATTCCTACAAGCAATTGTCTGCCTCATGGTCTGTTTCTGAGGAAATCTGACATGAGACAGTGGAGGCTATGAGTTATACAATGAAGCAGGTCCTACCATAGTATTTGGGGACTAGATGTCTCTTGCTGGTGGGATGCAAAGTAGGGCCTCATCGCTAACAGCCTGTGGCATTCTGTAGTAATGACACTGTTAAAAGTTTTATTGTCGTAAACTGGAATACAATAATGCACTGGTGAGCACTTTATCAGTCAGGATTTAATCCAAGAAGAACAACGAGAAGTTATATGTAAGAAACGTGCTATGGGGATTTGATCTTACATAACTGTCTCCGAAAGCTGTTGTGTTTATATTGTACGTGGAGCTTGATGTCCACAGGGCGGCACTTAGGAAGAAGACAGATGTGAGCTGAAACGGCAGAGAACAAACTAGCAGACTAGAACTCGTGCCAGTTACCTTTACCTCGACTCTTGGTGAAGTGGGTTTTCTACGGAAGAAGCTGGCATCATTGTCATAGAACTAAACACATATCTTCCCAGGAGTCAGAGGAGCTGAAGGAGGATCTAGGGTGGGGGGGGGGGCATTTACAGGCATGACCGTCCCGTGCCAATAAGGTAAGTCAACAGGTAAGTGGTATGTGTGAGTTACGAAAGCATCTTCAATGAGTTTCTCAAAGTAAAACAACAAACAGGACTTCTGTTTCATTTTCTGCCCTTCCAATCTCACACAAAAAGATCTCTTGTGGTCCATTCCAATTAGAAACATACAGGAAAAGGAGTTAAGATTGGGGCGCCTGGGTGGCACAGCGGTTAAGCATCTGCCTTCGGCTCAGGGCATGATCCCGGCGTTATGGGATCGAGCCCCACGTCAGGCTCTTCCGCTTTGAGCCTGCTTCTTCCTCTCCCACTCCCCCTGCTTGTGTTCCCTCTCTCGCTGGCTGTCTCTATCTCTGTCGAATAAATAAATAAAATCTTTAAAAAAAAAAAAGAAAAGGAGTTAAGAGAAAAAGTTCAGCTCTGACCAAATTGATACAATTTAAAGCCACAACAAGTGAAATATCCAATGCATATGGAAGGTTTGAGGAAGTACTATTTATAAACACAAGAAGATTTGGTGGCTACTGCTGAGTGTTGCTAAGTATTATTGATGCACTAGAGAAGACAGTATATGGCTGAACCTGATTAATTACCAGAATAAAGCCAACTAAGAGAGTCAGACAGTCTCGGCTGACACATTTAATGGAATTTTCATCTCAATTAGCCAGAAGGCAATGCAAATAAACTCAGTTTAAGAGCTAGGAATTCAGCGGGTAGGAGAATGTAAGTGTAGGTTGAATTTGTAGTAGATCATGGTCCTGGTTGGGGAGAAATAGGACCTTGAGACTTGGAATGGAACCCAAGATTGTACCATATTCTCTGGGTAGAAATGACCCCCGTGTCCCTAACTTATGAAATTTCTCCCTTGACTGCCAATACATGCCCTCCTCAGGATCATCTCTAACCTCCTCATTGCCTGGCTGCTGGATCAATAACCAACGTCAAATGACGATATAATATGGGCAGAGATACGCTGGGCCTGCTGAGGGAGAAAACAGGTGATATATGTTGATCGTACTACAGGATGTAGCCAGTAGGAGTCAGGAGAGTGTCAGGATCCTGAGGGTCCAAACAAATCCAGTGAAATGGGTAATTATGTTGGAAGGTAGAGTTTTTTGAAATGAGACCACTGCCCCATGATATATGAAGTAAAACCCGGCAAAGACTAATGTGCTATTTCTATTTGGCTCCTGGAAGCATTGAAAAATAATGGCCCTCACTAAGTGAAATAAAAATGCTTGACCTGTCGTCTGTGACTGGCATGGCAGGTGGTGAAAGGAGAAACCAACAGGTTTAGGGAAATAGGCATGGTACATTGAAAATGCCATATCCGGCCTGAATACACAGCATGCTATATTCAGGAGAAGGACTTACAGAACACTCTCTTCACTAAATGAAAAGAAACACACTGGCAGGAGGGGCATAAGCATTGTTGAGAGTCTCAGAGGTGGCTGTTGTCTGCAGGCTAGGGCAGGGGAAAGAAGACCCTTTCATAACTAGGGTATACTAGAGCCATGGTGAAAATAGAATGTCAACTTTGTGGAGGTCAGGAGATAGGGCTTAACCATCAGAAGCAAAGTAAGTTCAAAACCAGAAATGAGCAGCAAGGTCAGAGTGACAGTCAGTGAGGAGCTAGGAAGGCTGTTCCGAAAAACTCTGAAGATGGTTATTAGAATATATAAAACTTAAAATAGACAGCCACCAAGAGAATTTCTCAAGTTAAGCAACCTAAAGAGATTAAGGAAAGATGGTCAGCCATGTCAAGCCTTGACCCTTCTCCTAATTTCTTGACCTTAGCCAGTTTTCAGACCCAGAACTCATGGACCAAAGGAGAAGCCAGATCCCTATGTGAGTCTCTGTAACAACCATGATAACATATGGCTGTGATTTCCCAAGTCCCAAGGGACTTAGAGCCATTTATTCAGATAATTGAATACTGTGGTATGAAAGCACTGTTGAAAACAGAGTCCACCTCTGTGTTTATACCTCAGGGATTCACAGTATCATCCCATTATGTTCCCCATTCCATTTGGGGACAAATGGGGCAAGCACTAAGAAGTAGAGTGCTGAACAAGGTCCTTCTCATGGTCATTTCCCCATTTCCAATTGTGTAAATAGAATCGTCACACTTGACCATTAACAGAAGCCCTATACGGAAAATCTCTGAAATCTGAAACAATATCACATTAGAGGAGAATGGCAGAGTTAAGTGACCGCTTAAAGATCAGAGCATGCTAGGTGATGGTTCCTATGATATCACACTTGATTCATCATTCTGACCCTTGAAAAAAATAAATTTTGTCAGATGATATATGATAATACATATTCAACCATGTAGGACCCTCAATTTCAATTCTGTGAAAGTTTTTTTTCCAAAGCAGATGAACACAGCTTCATGAACATAGTATGTGGCATAATTTTTGGCTATAAGTAAATAATAATTATATCTACTCCAGATACCAAATGTTTGCATTTGTATTAATGTAAATATATGTAAATATTAGATATAGAATTTATATAGATATAAATATACACATTATATAACATATATACACTATATTATATAAAGATAAAATTAAAAATAGACAAATTTGAAAACAGATACCTTATAGATAAAATAAATATATAAAATACAGGTACGTTAATATGAATATAGATTTGAAATATAAAATCTAAATGGATATAAAATAGAGAAAAGCTTGAAATTAACTTAATGTAGTAAATAAATGCAGATATTAAAAATAATGTTATGTGTAAATTTCTTTTTATCTTTATTTTTGGGAGATTACTTGGATGTTTTGGTTGGTTTCTTTCATCAATTCTACATGCATTTTTAATATTAATGTTCTAATACACAGTGTGTTCACTTTTTACTTCCTTTCATCAGGGAATTTCAATTAAACTTATATTACATAAATTACAAATTATCTCTCTATATTTTTGTTTCTGTTCCATATTTCTCATCTCTTTGAATATCTATGTTATATGGTATAAACATTTCTTCAAATATATTTCCCAGGGTTTTTTTGTTTGTTTGTTTGTTTTGGTTTTTGTTTGTCTTATTTTTTTGAAGATTATTTATTTATATGAGAGAGAGAGAGAGAGACAGAGCAAGCATGAGCAGGAGGAGGGAGAGGGAAAGAATCTCAAGTAGACTCCCTGCTGAGCACTGAGCCCAAACGGGGGCTCTGTCCCGGGAGCCTGAGATCAAGACCCGAGCCAAAATCCAGTGGGACACCCATCCAAGTGAGCCAGCCAGGTGCCCTTATATCCCAGCTTTTTAATTCTCTTATCAGCTACAGTTATACTGTCCTGAAGCTTGTGTTTGATTTCCAATTTCATTATACAATATTTTATTTCTAAAAGTTCTAATAGTTCATTTTCTGTGCCTGGTATTCAATATAGTTTCTGTTTCTCCTCGTGTATTTTAAAATATGCAATTCTAATTAAAAAAAAATCTTAGCTATTTTTATTTTATATCTTCAAATCCCAGTATCCACAGTCTGCAGAACTCATTGTACTGGTTTTTATTATGGCAGCTTCTTTCCCGGTGTGCTTAATAACTTTCTACTGTGTGTAATTCATTTTAATTGGAATTTATCTGTGATATTAATTTGAATCTGACATTATGTAAGGGCCTCCATAAAGAACTGATAATTATATACAGTGATTAACTAATGCCTCTCTCAAGAATAAATATAACCTCATTTTTTATTGATAATTTTGGACTACTGAAAGCTAAATGAAGACTACATTATGCTTAAATATTTCAGGGATGGGTTTTCGTTTTTTTTCCCCTAATTTCTTATCAAGCCTAAGATAATTTCCCTTAAAGACCCAAGAGTATTGGCGTCTTATTTTATGTTTACTTTTAATCTACGAATAGTTTTACAAAGCTAATTATCTTATTAAATTCACACATGGCTGGATTTGGGATTTTATTTTCTGAATCTTAAACTCTCTTCTGTGTTTTTCTGTAGGTTGACCCCAAAATTGAATACTCTTTAAAAAAAAAAAAGATTTTATTTATCTATTGAGAAAGAGAGAGTGCAGAGGCAGAGGGAGAGAGAGAATCCCAAGCAGGCTCCACACTGGGCCTGACTGATGCAGGGCTCAATCCCAAGACCCTGAGATCATGATCTGAGCTGAAATCAAGAGCAGGACACTTAACCAACTGAGCCAACCAGGTGCCCTGAAAAACTGAATACTCTTAATACTTCTGCTGTCATTTTTATGTCACTACTTACCTGCAGTACAAGACGGCAGTATTAGTTAGAAGCTTGCAGATTTAGATTGTTTAGCTTATAAAGTAAAAGTTTACATTTTAAGGACTGGCCCCTGAATACAGAGCACATGCTTTGTCTTATCACTTGATTAATCATACAGCACGTGTTTTCCTTTCCTGATAGTTTCAATAAACTCATTAAATGATATACATTTTTTCACTGGCAGGTTAGACCCTTAGGAAAGGAAAAGCAATCATGTATCACTTTACGCCCTTGTTCCTCTAAGGAAATTGTTCTAGAAAAAATTTCAAATCAGTTTTCTTTTCAGAAATCGTATTGTTTCCTTTAATATTTTGTTTTAATTTGATTTTGTATTTCAAATTTGTTCTTAAAGAATAAATTTTGTGTAGGGTGTGTGCGTTTAAAAATTTTTAACACCTGCGTTTTTCCCTAATAGAGAAAATGTATGCTTACTTTCCCAAAGCAATATAGTTTTTTCCCTCCTATTCATACTACTAAAAAAAAATGAACCTTTCTTTGTGAAAATATTTTTAAAGTGCTGCAGATTCCTTTTATAATACAGACCAATTGCTGTGGTTTCCTAATCTTCGCTCTGTGTGAACTAATGTGTTTATTCTTTCAGAAATTCACCAAAATTGATGAATGTTAATATCTCCCCTTCCATCACTCCCACAACACACAAACATACACTCATTCCCTGTCTTGTCATAGATTTTGTATACATTTACTGTTATTCCAGAGATTCGGGAAAGTACACATGTGTCCTCAGTCAACATCCTTGGAACAATAAAGCATATTTATTATTTAAAATAAACTTTCTTAAGTCATCAATACTGAACATGTCTTAAGTATTTCTTGAGTAAGTTTACCTTTCCCTGCTTTCATTTCTTTTTTTCCTTATTAGATGAATGGTGCCAAATGGTGCTAAGAATCTTACAACATGCCGAATATTCAAAAATAAGGTAAATCTATTAGGAATTGATGAAAAGAGTGATGTGATATGATCAATAGTATCATTGTGTAGCAGTACGACTTATTTCCAAAAGAAAATGAGGTTGTTTATATATATATACACACACACACGTAAATATACACACACACATATATATGTAAACATGTAATATATACATTTAAATACAATGCAACATATATGTTTATATATGATTATATCTATATCTATATATATCTTTATATATCTATATATATCTATATATACACACATAATTACCAAAGACTCCTGATAACTCTGACACGTATAATATCTGTGTGCATATTCATCTGTCATTTGAGGTCATAATTATAGTAAAATTTTATTTTCACATTTTCCAACAGCCTTGAAATTGACTTCAGATTTAACAGTTTTGATGAAAATTATAAAACAAGGACTAACTCTATAAATATAATTACCATGATTTATAATGTCAAACTAAATATTAATCACAATCCAACTAAATTTTAGTCACAAATTAATTCACAGTATTATATATTTTAGCCACAAAATTATGTGTCACGATGACATCTCCAACTTCTTGTCCACATAATAACACCTCTAGGCAAGAATAGACACTTAATCCAGACAATACCGTGAACCCTTCCAGGAAAAAAACTACTAGGAAATGAGATTTGTTGTTTCACTAAAGAATTCTTATAAATAGGGTCATTTAGAGTCATTGCAATTACAGTGATGGTGACAACTGAGGATTTTTTTATGTACAAAATCCTTAGTACACAAGAAAATATTTTGCAAATGGTTTAAGTACTGACGTGTTTTTAAATTGAAGTAATTTTCATGTATTGTGAATATATGATATATTATCATCTTTAAATACTTAGTATGTAACATTATTCTTCTTATTTTGCACCTTTCAATTTCAAAAAATATGAAACATAATTCAGAAAAGGGACAATTACAGCAATATCATATTATGTGTATGTTGTTCTTAGCAAAAAAAAAAAAAAAAAAAGCCAAAAACAGTCTATAGGGTTTGGACCAGAGAAGCATTAAATTAAAAGAAAACTAGATCAAACTGTCAGTGTCACTGTTTATGAGTGTTCACTGAAGTCCTTCTAGTGTCCATCTTTTATCATTTCAATTCGAAGGTTCTGTTATGTTAGGAAACTTATTTTTGTCATCTTTTAGCTCCAGATGGAGATTCCACCTGTATTCCAATCTGTCCTGGTTTTCTGCATATTTTTTTTTTCCTAAGGACCACTGGTCATTTTAAAATTGTTTTCAGAGTAAAAAGACTTTTGAAAGTTAAGGAAAAGTATTTCCTCTTTATCTTTTCAACAAAAAAGCATCTTCAATTATACCACTAATATATGAATGATCCATATTTATTATGTATGCCAGTAAAAATATGCTAAGGGAACAGAAATCACAGAAGTTATTTGAATAGGGAAAAAATTGACATAAAACTATTAAAAAGTAGGAGCCAGAGATAAACTAATAGCATGAGTGAAGAGAAAGTGAAAGGATAAAAAAAAAAAAAAAAAACCGGTACACAAGGGGCAGCCACTCAAAGGAGGTTCCTACCTCCCAACCCTTAAGACTGAGGCTTAGCTCTCATTCAAGAGAGTGAAACTGTGGCTCACTAAATGACAGAGCAATCTGTTGAGGTGTCTCAGGCTGGGGCTAGCTGGAAGGAAATCTCCCACTGGGATAACAGTAAAACTCAGTAGGAAGCAGTCCACTGGAGTGCCAACAAACTTGCTAAGAAGCCATCCACCGGGTGTAACAACATTCACTGATACGCTCCCCCGCTAGGTGCTGGAGAAACTTAACTGAAGTATGTTCATCATCGGGTCGCTTACAAGACAACTGACAGGGGATGCTCTCACTAGCAAGAAAACTTAGCTGCTGGTGGCCATGTCCTTCGAGCAAGAGTGGAAAATCTTCAAAGTCAGGAAGAGAGAGGCTCCTCCTTTCAGTGATCCCTCTAACCCTCTCTACTGACAAGGTCTAATGTTTTCCAGCTGTCAAAGAAGAAATGTTTATCGGATCAAGCTCCAGTGTCACAAAGAAGGATACATAAGGGTGAATTTGGAATAGTTAGGCAATTGGTAATTGAGACAAGTCTACCTTTTTCACTATGCAGCCTCCACATTCACACTTTAATACCCTTATATACTATATAGATACTCAGAACAGGAGTTTTTATGTTTCATATGTATGTATATATGAATACGTATATATTACACATATATGTATATATATCCTGGTACCCAAATAAGTAGTAAATATCTATTGTGTATAACAAATTACCACAAACTTAAAAGTTGTTGTTTTTTTTTTAAATACACATTTTTATCACACAGTTTTGGTGGGTGAGGAATTGGGACGTGGATCTCAATTTCAGTGTGTCTCACAAAGCTGCCAGCGAGGTGTCAGCCAGGGCTTGGGTCTGGAGTTTGGAATGGGGAAGGATTTGCTTCCAAACACTTTAGTGTTGGGAGACTTCAGTTCTTTGTGGGATGTCAACTGGGTGCCTCGGTTCCTTGCTGGCTGCCAACAGGTGGCTATCCTCAGTTTCTTGCTTTGGGCCCCTCCACATAGTTAATTGCTTTATCAAAGGCAACAAAGGAGAGATAAAGTAGCGATTAATTTGCTAGCAAGATAGAAGTTATAATCTTCTGTAATCACAAGAGTGACATCCTATCACCTT
Organism: Ursus maritimus; assembly: GCF_017311325.1. Taxonomy (NCBI): domain Eukaryota; kingdom Metazoa; phylum Chordata; class Mammalia; order Carnivora; family Ursidae; genus Ursus; species Ursus maritimus. The sequence goes on along the minus strand of NW_024423344.1, from coordinate 59,482,134 downwards.
TAGCATATTTTACTTGTTAGAAGCAAATGAAAAATACGACCATTCAAAGGAGAGTATTACACAGGGTATGCATACCAAGAAATAGGGACTATTGGGGCAATCTAAGAATCTGTCTGCCATATATGTGTTAATGCTGATATGCCTATTAGATATACAAGCAATTTTATTGAGTGGCCAGTTAAATGTATGACTCTGGAATCCAAGAATATTTCAAGATTGAAGATAAGAATTTTAGAGTCATTGGTAAGTGGTATTTACACTAATTGACTATAAGAGATGCCAGGAAGGTCAGACAAATAGAAAAACCAAGTTCATCACAACATTAGAAGTCTAGAAGAATTAGAAATTAAGCAAAAGACGCTACAAAGGAGCTTCCAGTGAGACAGGAGGGAAATCAGAAAGGTTCTGTTCTGAAAACTGAATGCAACAATTACGTAGAAAATAAAAAAAGAGTGGCTGTCAAATTCTCCTGAGAATTGGTAGGCATAAAAACTTGTTTGGAGTAGATTCTGGAAAGAGGGGGCCTGAGGAAACAGAAACCATAAGCATAACCCCATTGTGAAGAGATTTCCCATAAAGAGCTTAGAAATCTGAAAGTTGGGAGAGATGTAAGACCAAAATAAGCTTAGTTTAAGGTGAGAGGTGTCATTGCATAAGTGTGTGACAGAATATTAATTAGCATTTCCTCCTTTTTCTTGGAATTTTGGCTGATGTGCAGAAGCTGAAAACAATGGCTAATAATACCCACGTATTGTAAGAGGAGAGGTAAGTGCATCCTGAAATGTTAACACTGCTCCATCAACCTTTACGATCCTTGAGCTTCTATGGCTTTCAGGTCATTGTCAGAAGTGGAAATGACCATTCTAGAGCTCATCTTTAATCTCCTAAAATTTTATTTTAAAAATTCTTTTGCTAGGTCAGGCATGTCCTGATGCTTGTGTCCAGAAGATGAAAATGGGCAAGGGCAAAAATGATTTGTTCCTATGTTTTCGTAAGAAATTTTTCTGCTGCTTCTACAAAATCTTCCAGGATCATAGTAATGGAACAATTAAAGAAAATAGAAGCAAAATATTTTATTTAATTATATTTAATTCTTCCTCAGATTTAAAAGAACCTCTATAATGACTGATTTCAAATTTCATATTTTTCTTTGCGATGCATTTTCACATTCCTCAGGACTTCACACTCTCCACATCTACTCTGGGGTATTACCACACTGCGCTATTTCCTGATTGATGGAAGTCTCTACAGAGAATTTCTCCCCATTACTAGCATAAAACTACTGTACTCAATCTTACAAGATAGAGTCTATTCAAGACCATTGTTTGTATAATTTTTTCTCAAGTCATCCAACTTGTTAATGGGAAACTTCATACATTCTACTTCCAACAAGAGAGATTTACAGTTTTCTCCCATTGAAATCGTCTCTTCACCAGTAACCAGAGACAGCTTGATCCCGTTTCCTACCTTTAAATTTCTCCAGGGAAGAATCAGAAACGCTTCTTTAGCCAAAATCTACAGAGAATTTAGAATTTAAACAATGATCTTACTGCAAAAAATAGATGTAAATGTGTGTGTGTGTGTGTGTGCACGCGCATGACTATACCTCCTAACACGATTATTTGTTTCTTGCTACATCTTCAAACACCACTAAATGCAGAAGATATCACTCTGCATTTAAGATTATACAAACCACCAGAAATAATCCATTTTACTTTCAGGAAACAAAATTCTTCACCTATCCAACCAAGCTCTCAAAGAGAATCTTCTTTTGCTTACAAATATCAAGGAGATTTTATACAGCAAAAGCTTTGTGTAGTATATTCTTTTCAAAATGTGTAAAGAAAGAAGAGAAAAAAAATGCCATGTAATAATTAACATGAGTTATCCTTTCCCTAATGTATGTGATATTTTCATCTTAACTTTAGTATTTTACTGTTACTTTTAAAGGCAAAGTCTGTGTTTCTTAATATTATGAAGTATTTTGTCTGACAATTTCTCAATATTAATAATATAGCGGAAGTCACCCCACATGGTTGTTATACTTTTGAATAGGCTATTGAAAAATTTTGTTTTTCGAGCCCTGAGATTTCCAAAAGACAAGAAGTAATTAGTATTACCATAGTTCACAAATAACTGAAATAATAATAATGATAACAGAAAGGTGGGTGAAAAAATATAAATGATTTGAAACAATTTTGCTGCTGGTATGCCTGACAAACACTTTCAAAATCCATGGGGACAAAACTCAAAATGGTAAACTGAAAGGAACTCACACTATTTCAACCCTCTACCTCAAATGAGGTACTACTGTGATAGACTAGCTGTGATTTCATTGAGTTTTAAACCTATTTACTTTTTCAAAAAATCTATTTTCTAAATAGAATTCTAAATTCTCATGTTTCCAAAATATGGGCACTGTTAAATAAAACTAAATTCTCTGATTATCTTACTAGCACTTGTATAATTATTTTATTTTATTTTGAGATTTGATATGTAAGCATAATGAAAAAGATATCAGGAAAGTACATGTGCAATGGTATTTTAAAGGAAAAGATAGAAAATTCTAGATTTCAGATTTTTTTCTATCGTATAATAAGAATAATGAATAAGAAGAAAAAGAACAATTTAGTTTCTACCATGTCTTCTATTTCTTAACATTATCTCAATCCTCTCAAAAATTATTAGTTGTTATGTATTTCTGGTGTGACCTTTATCCTCAATACAGTATATATGATATATATGAATATTTTAAATTACTATTTACATATGGATATATAATGAATATCACTGTTTTGCACATTTTCAAATATTTATGTAACAGTATATTAATTTTCTGTTGCTACATACAGAATTATTCCAAAATTTAGCAGCTTAAAGCAGGAAACACTTCTTATCTCACAAAATTTCTGAGGAACCCAGAATCCAGGAGTAGCTTTTCCGTGTGGTTCTAACTCAGGATCCCTCACAAAGTGTCAGACCAGTTGTTGCCAGAGGCCACCATCATCTTAAAGCCTTGCTTTTAAGCTTGCTTAACTAGTTATTGGCCACTCTCTGCACTCTCCTTTCCACCTTCCTTAGTATAATATTCACTTACCATACAATTATGGAATAGTGCAGAATAATAAAATTTTGGTATAAATCCAATGATTGAAATCCTAGAAAAGGACAATGAGATGTAGGGCTAAGGGCCTCATGTTCTAGAAACATGAATATTAAATATGATAACTAATATATCATGGTATATCACAATACCATCCAGAGCAGTTATTATTATTTGTTTAAAAGATTTATTTATCTATTTTAGAGAGAGAAAGAGTGAGCATGGGGGGAGGGCAGAGGAAGAAGGAGAGAGAGAATCCTCAAGCAGACGCTGTGCTGAGCAGGGAGCCTGACATGGGGCTGGATCCTAGGACCCTGAGATCATGACCCCAGCCAAAACCAAGAGCCGGGCACTTCAGCCTGCTGAGCCACCCAGGTGCCCCCAGAACAGTTATTATCACCATGTATATTTTAAATGCAAATGGAAGGCAGGATAATTATGTCAGACAAGACAACACAAAATAAGTCAAAATTGCTTTATTTGGATTTGTCAATGTTGTAGCAAGAAAAAAACAACTTTGACATTAGCGTTGATGCCATGTCTAAAAAAAATGAGAGTCATGGACAGTGAAATGTATGAAAAAAAAGGGTTAATCAGAGTATGTCAGTCTGACCAAGTTGAATTTATTTCTTATTTTTTTTAATACTGAAGAGAAGTTTTCTGTCAAGAACTTCATATTCTCTGGGAATAAACGACCTAAACATGCTTTTTTTCTGTCCACCTTCAACTCCATTTATCTCACTTTCCTCAGCTAAAGTACTGTTGAGCCTGTGAGCAGCTGAAGACATGTGAGAAGTTGAGACTCTGAGGGAATTGGGATCAGAATCGCCATGGAGCTTCATCTGCTGTAGGATATCCAAAAAAAGACACTGGAAAATGCTGAGTATTGAATTCAGCTTGCCCAAGTGTGATGTGTGAAATAGTTGGGGGAAATATTAAAATCAGCCTCATATACCTGTGTCCAGTTTATAGTAAAAAGCCAAAAAAAGTAATGTCCCTTCCTTAAGGAAAAGCAGTGCCAAAGCCCTGTGGTGAGAATGTGGCTTGCTTGTTCAAGGAATGTCAGAGTGAAGATATGCAAAAATTGTGAGAGCAAGAGGACAAGTGGTAAAGGTGAGGCCACAAATGTCATTCGACGCCACAGGTTCTGAGTCATTAAGCTACTGTAAGGACTTCGACTCTTTACTCTGAGGAGTTTGGGGGCCCACTGCAGGAGTTTGCGCAGTCGTGCCAAATGGTCTAACAGATATTTTAGCTTCCACTGGCTGACTGGAAATGAAACATAGGGGGGAAAGTGGAAAAACACAGGAGATTATGGAGGATGATGGTTATAGATGATGGTGACCTGAAGGAGGCTGAGAGGGGTGGAAAAAGTTTCTTGATTTAGAATATATTTTAGAAAAAGAGCCGATGAGATCTGCTCAGAGATTGAATATAAAGTATACGAAGAGGAGAAGAGTCAAGAAGACCCCTCATCTTCTAACTAATGCAACAAGACCGAGCTGTTATTAACAGGAAAGAGAAAACTTATATAAGAGGTAGAGTTTTGCAAGGTAAAAATCAATTTAAGATATGTACAAACATATGATATCATATATAGTTGCTTAGAACCTTATAATTTGAAAATATCTGTATTTATTCATGTCAACTAAACACTTAAATAAATTCCATACTTACCCACAAAGAAAACAGTTTCTAATATCTTGTTTCCTTGAACAAAAAAATTTTAAAATAGGTAATAATTTTTCCAAGTTGATTTATTATTTATTGCAACTCCTGTGAATTTATATCATAGAAACAAAGAGTACACAAGATTTTTGCTACAATGTGGTGCTTACCAACTAAAATTTAAAACTGGTAGAAAGGGAAAAAAATCATCAACAGGGGAAAATATTCATAAGTAACCAACATCATGGGAGATTTTAAAGCAAATGAATGGAATTCTACTAGTGAGCAGGAAACTCAAGAGGTGTTTTTCAGTAATATATACAAGGTAAATGTTTAGTTATATAAACATGATCCCAGATAAAATACGTGTGAATGTGTTTATGAATATGCATCTATGTGTGTTTTTATTTGATTATATGAGCATGCTTAAAAATATACTGTGTGTAGAGAGTGTGAGAAGCAATGGGAAGTAGATGAAGAGAGGAAAATGAAGTAGACAAAGAAAAAATGAGACTATTATAGTCATATGTATGGTGTATACATTATGAATTTATTACATGTATGTGGCAGTGTATTTGTGTAAAGGTCCTCACAATTTAAAAATTTAAAGAAAAATGAGTGCAAAATTTCTTAGTCCTAGAGTATTCATCAGTCATTAACTGGTTCAAAGGGGGTGATGTTCCTCACCTATTCCAAATTCATTCTTACCAAAAGAGGGTAATTAATGGGTTATATATTGGTTCAATTAAAAAAAAGAAAACAGGGAAAGAATAAAACTGGCACGAAAGACGACTAGGTCCAGGTGTTGGAAGACTGTGACAGCTCTCCTGCTAGGTGTGTGATAGTAAGGTTGATATTTCTAAGTGCTTCTCTACTGGCATCCCTCACATAGTTGGGAATGTTCCTATAAATGAGTGTGCTTTACCCCATCCCTGCTTAGCAACACGAGAGCATAGAAAGAACCATTCTTCTGCTGTCAGTACGTAATACCCAGAAAAGATCTCTGATTGGTCTGACTTTGTCATGTTCTATTCTTGCACCATCGTTGCCATAGGGACAGTGTATTATCATGATCACAGTTACTCTCACTAGGTGTGGTCCAGGGACCAGTTAAATTTATTTCAAAGCTTGTTAGAAACATAGAAGCTCAAGCTATGCCTAGACCTACTGATTCAGAATCTGCATTTTATAGAGACGTCCAGATTATTTGCAAGCACATATAAAATTTGGGAATTGCTTCCCTAACAAATTTGGCAGCATATTTGGACAGCATATTCCAATACATTTCATTTTCATTCTTATCTTTCTCTCCCAGCTTCGATTTTTATTCTCATCTCTATTCACAGCTTCTGTCTGTTCATGCTGAATAGCTAGGGGAATGTGTGGAGTGCTGGGAATTGCTGGATGTTGCCACCTGATGATCCTAAACCCCACAGTGCAAAAGCCCCAAATAGCTTATTCGCTACAATGTATTTCTGTGCAATATGGTTCAAAATTCAATTATTTGAAGCATTCTTTTTCAAGAGATTTTTAAATAAAAAAAAACCCATTGTCACTCAATGATTTAAGACTTTGCAAATTGAGAAAATACTTAATATTCATATATGAAATTAATTGCTGACCAATGCACTAACATGATGCAGATTTCTGCAAGCAGGTGTGCACACTGGAGACTCAAAACAGCTTGCTGATGCATGACTCCAAAGTTATGATTTATAAAATTATTTAATTACTTGTGAATATAATGCTACTAAAGATTGTCTCTGAATCTTGATGTGTTGAACTACCTGAATTATTTATAACTCAAACATGTTTGAGGAATATTAGGCTCAATGGACAATCAAAACAATTAAATTGTCAAGGAGAATTAACTTTCCTGTATTAATCACAAGCTTTCTTTTACAAAAATGCTTATCATACTCACACGATTTTCAAGAAAGCTCTTATGTTTTCCACATAATTCATATCTAAAAGAATTTTGACTTAGTGCCTAGAAAGCAATTTAGCAAGCAATTTAATTTTTGAAGAAAGTACTAAAGCTCTCCCATAGCTTTTGTTCTTGAGAAAGAAAAAAAGGCTGAAATAGATTAATGCCAAATTTATTTTATTTTATTTTATTTTATTTTATTTTATTTTATTTTGGTGAAAAGTACTTTCCAAGACATTGAACTTTGAAAAGGAAATTTACAGTGATCTTTATATGATGGGGGAAAATGGTCCATTATTATATGCTTAATATATAGAACCAAGGGAAAAAACATCATGTTCAATTACTTGTTATAGATATGAAGGTTTTTATCCAAGTAAACTAAATTTCATAAAAGCAGAAGGTACTGGTTAAAAGAATATTTACATGCATTTATCCCTCAAATAGTTTTTAAAATTAGGCTTAATTTTTCTAAACATAATTTTATTATTCAAAATTTTAAACAGATCATTATTTTCCTTCATGTTTTAAGTATATAAATTTCATCTTACAAAAAATATTACTGCCTAAGAAAATAGGTTTGATTTGCTTTTTTGGCTCTATGAGACACATTCTAGTATGAATACCAATGCAAATATTTTTCTAATTTATGTCAAGGTGTCCTTTTTTTTTTTCAACATGAAGGTATTGATTTTAAATAGCATTTGACCTAGTAATTGACATATGAATTGTTTCATTAAGTAGAAAATATTACTTTCCCATTTTACTGATGAATGTATTGGAATTTAAAAAGAGATAATTGTCCAGATTCACAGGACTAGCAACAATTAAAACCAAGGTCTGGCTTCAAAGCTCATATTCATAACACAGCTTAAGGCTACCTCACTGTCTACATACAAATTTCACATACATATCTCATCTCATCCTCTCAATAAGCTTCAGGAGCAATGCCTTCCCATATGCCTATAGAATAGGACAATGTATATAAAAACAGTTGTTTGTGTTCATAGCTCCTTAAAGGAAGATAGTCAAGAGATGGGAATGATGATGAGAGAAGAGGAAAGATACTAAGTTGGTCCATTTTAAATAACACTATAACACACGCCACTACTATTTGGAACACTAACTTTCCCCTAACATTTATTTGTATGATCCACCATGCTAAATACTTTACATTTCAATTATATTATACTATTACCCCATTTTGGAGATGGCCAAACAGTGACAATGGATAGTAAGTAATTAATTTTTTCAAGATCATACAAGTTCAGGACCTAGAACATGATTGTAAGATAGTCTGATTCCATAAAACAATACACCATCCAGAAACTAGACTATTATATATGCATCTGATGATCAATGACTGTTTCACTGTAAGCAAGGAAATTATAGTATCAGATTTGCAGAATTCAAAAGTCAATTTAATTGCAATGTAAATAATGAGTTTTAGGGTGATAGGACTAAAGGAAGAAAATTCAGTTAGAGGATTATTTTAATAATCTAGTTAAGACTATGATTGCTTAGACATCTGGCTTGGGCAACATGGTGAGTAGTATTCTCTTTCATAAATTAAAACTCAGTAGGACAAGAAGATTTCTGCAAAAAGATGACGAGATCAATTTGGAGTAATCTGACTATGACATGCCTGTTACACAGCCTGGTAGGGATCGTCTAGATGGAGATGGCTGACTACTTCTGGAATTCTCCATCTGGCCTAAACAAATTTGGAAATGATCCTAAAAAATATGGTCACTGAAGCTTGGGGCGGTAAACATATCCAGGGAATGGATTTCAATTTTTTCAATGTAAAAATGTCTATATATACATATCATTAAACATACAATGTTAATTGCAAGCCATGATAAAGACCTGTGGCAGAGCACTCACTAACAACATAAAACAAGGTGCAATCTACTTATAAATAATGTTAGCCTTGCCAGGGAGTTTTGATTAAGCAAAAATTAAAAAAAAAAAGAAAACCCTGAGGAGTTCCTTTGCAGATTTCTTAAAAATACGGCCATAGGAATATATTCTGAGGAGTTTAGGAGTTAAATTTACCAAAATAGTGATCGTTATGATTTTACCAGAGGAAAAACAGGAAGTGCGGGGAAAGGAAATGTAAAGCTTGTCAAAAGTATAAGCATTGAACTGGAAAAAAAAAAAGTGAAATTGTGTAATCCAAGTGATCTTAAGTTAAAAATCACTTTATATATAATTTTGAAAGTAAAAGGTAATAATACTGTTTCATAGTACTGAAAAATATTATCAATACTTCTTTATGGTTTTGTACTCATGCAAAACTTTTTGATAAGAGTTTCAAAAATAGCTTAGCTATATGATATATATTATAAAGTATGGGATGACTATAATGCAGTTAGGTGTATTTTAATCAATTTTACGCTGGGAAACATTAGCTAAGTCAAGTGTCAACCGCATAAAAGAAAATTAATTCTACCCATTACATTGCAGTTTACTAAGTTTTGATGAATAAATTAATAAATGACTGAATAAACAGTATAGATTATCAAGTAATTTAGATAAAAATATTGAGGACAATATTACTGGATATAGGCATACAACCTGTCTCCTATGTAACTAAATAGAAGTGAGTAAGATATATAAAATAGTTATATACATATATTTTTATAACTTTGCTGTGAATTAAAAAAAAGGGGTGTTGGTCTTACTATCACTGAGATAGCTGGTACATCTGGTTTTTTTTTGCCATAATAGCACTAAGACAAAAAAAATCAGTGGGGGAAAACCTACCTTAAAATTAAATTTAGCTTTACTTCTTTTTTAAATTTAGTTTTACTTCTTTGTTATTTATTTTCCATTTGTACTTCTTTACCTTCTAACACAGTGGCCACAAAAAGATCACGGAGAAGGAAGGATAAATAAGAAATTACAGTTCCTGTGGATTTCTATTTCTTGAATTGCAGCCCTAGTTCCCTCAACCTACTAGAAGCTATTCTTTCCCTCACTTTTCTGAAAAACTACAATCTGTTGCATTGGTTATATATACAGATATGCGTACATATATACATACACTTCCGTACATATCCATAGATATTCTGGTCCATACATTTGCATATGCATGCTCTTTCAGAAGTGACTGCAATTTATGTAGATCTGTGTACATACTTTAGCTAGTACAGGCATATGTATACACGCATATACTTGCCTTTTCCAGAAGCTCATGCAATTTATACAAATCTAAACATACTCTAGCTCTTCATTATGTAATAGGCAGCTTTAAATGAACTCTTATCATTGGTAGTTGTGTTCCAGTTTTACTAGGAAAATTGTGTAACATAGTGGAAAGAGCATGAGAAGATCTGAAGTTCAGTTGTTGAATTTACAAAACTGGAGTATTTCCAAGTGGCTCTGGATTACTGATGAAAGATACTTCTCATACACTAGCCATGCATGCATTTAAAACATTATTTTGCTATAACTTTTGCTATAAAGGTAATATAAATTAAAACTCCTCTTAAATTACCTTTTAAGCGTTTTCCTTATAATGACAACATCTTGCTATTTCTAAAAAATGTGCAGAGTAAACCACAATATGAACTAGATACTTAGGTAATAATAATTAATCATTATTGGAAACTGTGTAGTCGGAAAAGAGTATACGAGAACTCTGCATTATCTGCCTAACCCTGTTCTGAACCGAAAACTGCTCTAAAAAATAATGTCTTGCAATAAAAAAGAAATGCAAATGCCATTTTACCTATAATTCCGCTTGTAGATATCTATTTTACATAAATTGTCCAAGATGTCTGAAAAAACAATTTCATGATAATTAAGAATTGTGACGTTGTAACATTATGTTAACTGGAAAATGAAATTATCCTAATTTTATATATATGTTAAAGAAATGGCACATGCATCTTTAACTATAATATACCAATTTTACTTATGGTTTAAAAGAACAATGACTTTGGGGAATGACTGTAATTCTATATAAATGAAAACCACTATATCTATCTATCAACAAAATTATATCAAAAGGTAAGAAATGAACCAAAAATATTACCATTGCTTCTTTTAGATAGTGAAGTTTTGTTGCTTTTTATATACTTCTTCCAAAATAACAGATTATTTTTCCAAGTATTTTCCATAAAATTTAAAAACACACACACACATACACTCAGTGTTATGAAGACCTGCTGTGTATAAAAACATACCTGTGTGATATGCATAAATGACCTTTTCTTTCATTTTGTCAGGCCAACTCTGACATAGACATGATGTCTTATAAATTTAAGAGCCCAAGTGCTACTGCAGTCCTGGCAGATGTGAAGTAATCCCATAATGATGCTAGGATTCCAGGCTGAATGGGGATTCTCTTTTCAGTTGCTTCTGTTAGCATTGCATTTATTATCTCCTGCTGGCTCTGTGGCATAACGCTCATATTTCCTTCAGGCTTTCATTTTAGTATGAGCCAAATGGGGGCAGTTGTGCTTTGCAGTGACTAATGAACCTTTGAAATACAGCAGTAAGATTGTGAGTTTCCAAAACTTGTGCTGTGCTCTTATGGGTGGGATATATACATTCATCAACATTTCTTTGTTAAGAAAGGCTAGGGCAACATATCTCAAATAATCATGCTTCCAGGCACCACTCTCCACTGAGCACAAGTTACATAAGTGAAAGATAATGCAGGTATTCATCTTCTAGAATTAATCAAATTTGTACTAGAAAAAAAATCTAGATAGATATGCAAGAATAATGTTTAAATATTGTTCTGCAGTTTTCATTTCCTCTGATTTGCATATAAAAATCTTCAAATATATCACGAATTCACTATTTTTAAAATGTATTCACTGTTTTTAAAACTTTTTGCATCAACGGTAGTGCAGATAAAAGACACTGCTACAAGCTACATTGACTTATTTAACTGTGCACTTGAAATAGAAAAGCAGTGCATGTGAGCTCTGTGGATTGCAATCTGAAAAACAAATGAAACGTTTCACTAATCATTGCTGGGAAATACAGCCAACTAAACCTCTGTTACTAACTCCCATTAGCAGTACTGAAATTTACACATGAAATTAGCCATGCATTTATTCATTTGCTGAAAAATGAGAAGAGAATTCTATAGAGATAATGCTGGGTCCACAATAGGGACATTGAAAACTTATTCAAACTAATAAGTGAAAACAATGAGCCAAAAGAATGATCTTCATTCAAACAAACTGTGTGATATGAGCTACGCAATAGATTTACCACATATGAGCCACTTGATTTCAAATTCTCAAACATTCTGGCAAAAATGTAATTTATGGTGACTAATATAATAAAATAAAAATTATTAAGAGGTAAAAAAAGTAATTTCTTACTTATTGATATATTAGCATATTCTAATCACACTGAAAAACATATGAAATTTTAATCCAAGATAAGGTGGTATTTTCCCTGCTAGCTTTTTATTTTATTTTATTTTTTTTTTTAAGCTTTTATTTATTTATTTGACAGAGATAGAAACAGCCAGCGAGAGAGGGAACACAAGCAGGGGGGAGTGGGAGAGGAAGAAGCAGGCTCCTGTGGAGAAGCCTGATGTGGGGCTCGATCCCATAACGCCGGGATCACGCCCTGAGCCGAAGGCAGGCGCCTAACCGCTGTCCCACCCAGGCGCCCCTTCCCTGCTAGCTTTTTAAAGCAATATTAATCAAGAGAATTAAAATTTCTATTAAATTCACGAGTTGCCTATTAGGATACTGGAGCCTTAAATGGCAACCTGCCAAACCTAAAACTGCCAAATAGAGGTAGTTACATAGGGCAGAACATACTAGAAAACAATTTGTTATATTAGAAACACCATCCTTAGGGTTGCATTTTTATCACTTGGGAGAATATAACTGTAGCATACACATTAATTTTGAAGAATGAGCTTCTATTTCTGAAGTTCTATGTCAAAATGTGTGAAACAATAAATACAAGGAAAAAACATACGATAAGTTTTCCGGGAAATTTATATTTCACAGTCAGACGTTGTTTTCTACCGCTTAATTACATAAACATAAGGCCTCTGAAACATTCGATAATCATGCCTAATTTCCCGCTTAGATCTGGAGTAACAACAAGGCTGGTGCATTGCACAACTTCAAGCTGAGCCTTGCCTAGCGCAGTCTATATGACTAGCAGACCCTGAAATAACGCACTGCACTGTCAGCTTGGCCGCATGCTGTGGCCTTGGACCCTGAAATGAAATATGAATTCCTACTTCGTGCCACAATGAATTATTTGAAAGCATTATAAAATGACTTGCAATAATATGGAAATTTATGTTTCCAAACGAATGATGTTTTAATTGGGCATCATATTGAGCTAGAATATATGTACTATAAAGAAATATGCACAACCTTACAGGCTCTGGTTTTTAAAATAAGCACCATGTACTAAGAGAGTAACAGTTTTAACACATATTGAAGAGTGATTGAAGAACTCACCTACTTTAGAAGTCCCTAGAAAATAAATATGCTCTGTATGAAAACAATAAACAAAATGTGTCATATTTTCTTGACATCATAGAAGAAAGTTACAATTTTAACATTAATATATCTTCCTTTCATGAAACATATTTCCTGATACAGTAAGTAAAATCAAAGTTGAAGTAGTTACTCTTTTTTTTTTTTTTAAGATTTTATTTATTTATTTGACAGAGATAGAGACAGCCAGCCAGAGAGGGAACACAAGCAGGGGGAGTGGGAGAGGAAGAAGCAGGCTCATAGTGGAGGAGCCTGATGTGGGGCTCGATCCTGGAACGCCGGGATCACACCCTGAGCCAAAGGCAGGCGCTTAACCGCTGTGCCACCCAGGCGCCCCTGAAGTAGTTACTCTTAATGAGATCTATATCAACTATAATGGAATTCAAGGTGAGGAAGCTCACTACCAAAAGCAAGAGAATATCCTTTGCCCTAATACTTCCACCTCATGCTCAACCCTTGGAAATAGGAATTTCTGTTTCTGAAAAATCATAAAATTAATTTTTCATATTTCTTCTGCTTTTGGTATATGAGACTACTTATTGTTAAACATTACAAAGCTCTAAAAATATCTGCTATTTTTGTTCTTCTTGGAAACAGAGGTCATTCTTATAGGTAAAAAGTTCAATGTACCTAATAAAATTTATTCAAATATATATTGAAATATAAAATCATTATACATATTAACTAATTGTGCAATTAAAGGTGAGTATATTGGGATAAGTTGCTGTTTGGCATGTTTAGCCAAAAACAATATTTTAATAGATAACTCCTGAAAATCAATAAAAAACAAATAAAAATAATGCAACACAGGTGTTTTGTTGCAGAAAACAAAACAAACACATTTCTCAGAATACGTTATTAGCCAAAAAAACAATAACAATATTTAAATCTTCCTCAGCTTAGAATTAGTTGCAATGATTCTGTTAATCGTGAAACTCCGTTTGGAGGGTTAAAAGTAAGAATCTAATTTTTATAAATGAGGATAGGAATCTCAGTCAAAGCCTGGGCATGCCATCCCCTTTTAGCACACATTTGATTACAATGAAACAGAATAAAAAACCCAGAAATGGACCCACAACTATATGGTCAACAAATCCTTGGCAAAGCAGGAAAGAATATTCAATGGAAAAAAGACAGTCTCTTTAGCACACACTCAATGAAATTTACAAAGGACGACATATATTTATGAATCAGAACTTTGGGTATCTATTGGATATTGATCAGCTCCTGAATATGCTATCTGTACACTGTTACTTTCATTTTAATAACTGCTTATGCAAATGCACAGGCTTTTAACACCTTAATTTAAAAGAACTAAGATGTGTTGAACTTTCAATACATTAACAAGGATTTCCTTGATCAAGGTAGATCTGTATTTTAAGAGTTCACCTCAATGAGATTGGCTTCGGACTTGAATTAAATATAAACACTTTCCTTTCCCAGAAGTAATTGTTCAAAAAATATAAGATTTTTGTTCTCTCTACTCCAGCCTCACTGGTTTTCTTGAAATTCCTTCAGCAGCTGGTTCTTCCTGGAAGCTTTACCTTAAAAGTATCCATTTAATTAACTTCCTCACATCTTTCAAGATAGAATAAGAGGAATTGGGTAGGCCGGTGATGGGTATTAAGGAGTACACATATTGCATGGTGCACTGGGTGTTATACAAAAATAATGAATCATGGAATATTGCATCAAAAACTGGGGATGTACTGTATGGTGACTAATATGACAAAATAAAAATTATAAAAAAAAAGAATAAGAGGAATCAGAATTACACTCCCATATGAAATAACCCCCCCAACTGGACAAAATATATAAAACAATGGTTTTCAACAGAGCATATTAGGAAATGAAGGACAATAATCCCTAAGAGATGGTAAAAAAAAAAAAAATGAGATAAACTTTCAATGTCTCACCTTACTCCCTCAAGACAATTCCCTAACCGAAAGAACAAAATAGCTTAGAATTCAGCCATTAAAAACAAGGAAATCCTACCATTTGTGACAAATGAATGAACCTGTAAGGCATTATGTTAAGTGAAATAATTTAGACACAGAAAGACAAATACTGTATGATCTCACCTATTTGTGGAATCTATAACAAATAAACAGACAAACCCAAATGCACAGAAAAAGAGATCAGACTTGTTGGATCAGGGCAGGGGTGGGGGAGGAGGGAGGCAATGAGGGGATGGAGGAAGGTGGCCAAAAGGTACAAACTTTCATTATAAGATAAACAAGAAGTAGTAGGAATGTAGTGTACAATATGAAGACTATAGCTAACACTACTGTATGATATATAGGAAAATTATTAAGAGAGTAAATCCTCAGAGTTCTTTGGAACTCACAAGGAAATCACTCCCCCCTCCTTTTTTCTTTTTCTTTCTTTCCTTTTTATCGTAGCCATATGAGAAGACGTATGTTAGCTGAACCTACTGCAGTAATCATTTCACAATATATGTAAATCAAGCCGCCATGCTGTATGCCTTCAACCTACACGGTGATGTAGATCAGTTATTTCTCAATAAAATTGAAGGGGAAAAAAGATGATGCAAAGATCTGATGCTGAGATTGTTCCCCTCTAAGAGGTTTTAAAATCTTTAATTTGTCCTGACAAGTGGACACGTGTCATCTTAGTGAATTAGTGCAGGGGACCAAGTTAATCATTCAGGATTGCGTGTAATTTGGACTTTAGTTGCTGTTATTGCTGCTCCATTGAAGACAATCTCCAGTCGCCTTCAGTGCCCTCCAGGTTTCAAATCCATCTGATGCTGCCATATACTTTCCGTGAGTTTACCAGAGGGCTTTGCCCAGTGTTTGAGCCTTATTCTAAATTTTCTTTTGTCTCCTTAGGGGTTGCTGTCTGCACCATGGATACCAGACAAGGATTCCACAAGAAAGGAAAGGTGTAGTTCCAACCAACACAGGAAAACGGGTGAAACAATCTTTAAGATAATGCTGCCAAATTGAATACGACCATTAAAGAATATGGTACATAACGATACATTAATTTTATCCTGTGCATACAAGTTTGGTTTACTAATAGCAAATCTATTACGGAATTACACAGTATTAAAAAATTAAATCAAAATACCATTTAATCCTTTCATTAGAAGCAGAAAGTACATTCAGTAAAGTGCAGTGCTGATTAATCATAAAAGCTCTTAATAAACCGAGAGTAGCAGAAAACTTCTCTACACTGAATAATGGATACCTACTTCAAGTCTAGTGTAATTATCATATTTAATGTTGGAATGTCAGAAGCATTCTTTTTAAACTCAAGAGGACTAGAATACACCAACTCTCTCCATTTTATTCTTTATTGAAAGGTGATATTAGACAATGCAGTAAGACAGTAAATGTAGTAAAAACCTAAGGTCTGGAAAGAAGGAATAAAAAGTGTCCTATTTCGTTGATGATACAATTATCTTCATAGAATACCCAAACTAATTTTGTTCTGGGACAATTAATTTTTGATTGCATTTTGCATTTTTCTGTCATACATAAAAATAAGCTCAGGAAGATGATTAAAAGCTTAAGATACAAAAAGTAAAGATTTAAAACATTATGGAGAGATGACATATTTATCATTTTGGAGTAGGGAGGTATATGTAAAGCAAGTTTGAAATGTATGCTTGACAAAAAACGTAGATAAATTAAATTGCATTTGATAACATACTTTAAAAATTGAAGCAAATATATTCAGTGCATTTAGCCACAAATGGTATTTTAATAGATAACTCCTGAAAATCAATTAAAAACAAATAAAAGTAATGGAATAACAGGTATTTTGTTGGAGAAAAAAACATAAACAGACACAAAAAAATTATGGTCTACTTAATAAATAATAAAAAAAAATACAAGTTTAAAATCACAATGAGATGCCACTTTAAGGGACCAATTATATAATGGAATATCCATCATTTTGAGTTTGATATTTCTTAGTGATAAATTTCAGGCTAATCTTCTTGGAGAAAGAAAACAAAGCGAATTTGTGTCCTTATCTTTGAATCCTAACAGATGGCACATGATTTTTATTTCTCCGTTTTCTGTAGGCATTTACTTTAATCACTTGATTAAGGGAGTGTCTGCCAGGTTTTACCCTATAAAGTAAATGTTTTCCCTCATTGTTATTAGTAAGTTATTTGTCAGTAGATATTTTGAGGCCACGTAAATATCCGATACTTCAATAAAATTTCATCCATCGATTTTACCGTCAATTAAAGATTCATGAAATAACTATTACCAGGATGGCTTTCAAATAATGACTTTTCAACCCTAATATTTCATCTATATGTATTTTTCTTTTATTATACAGTATTGAAGAGCTTTTCCTTCTACCCTATTTATTTTTGTGTTTATGTCGGTGTGAACTCATGGATTATTTTATTCTAAGATTATGAAACTTCAATTGTATTTCTTTTAATTTAATGCCACTTCAATCTGTGTCCTTTATGACTTGATATTTCCCATCTTTTTTTCAACATATTCTTACTTTCTGGTCAAAAAGATTTTCTAGGTTCATCTCATACTTCTCTTGTCCAAACCTGGGATCTATTTTTTCTTTCTTTTCTTTTCCTTTCCTTTCCTTTCCTTTCCTTTCCTTTCCTTTCCTTTCCTTTCCTTTCCTTTCCTTTCCTTTCCTTTTTATATTTTAGAGAGAGAGCAAGAGAGAGCAGGAGGAGGGGCAGAGGGAGAGGGAGAAAATCCCAAGCACACTCCCCACTGAGCACGGAGCCCCATACAGGGCTCAATCTCAAGACCCTGAGATCATGACCTGAGCAGAAATCAAGAGTTAGATGCCCAACTGACTGAGCCACCCAGGCACTCCTTATTTCTTTATTATTATAGCCAAATAGTTTAAATAGCAATTGTCTCAGTGTTTTCTGTTACAGGCAAACTGTCTGATGTACCTGGTGTCCCCTATCAATTCTTCCTTTGTTTCTCAAAAATTTTCTTAGATTATAATTTCCTTTTCATTGTTTTATTTCTCAAATGAAAGAATTTCAGTTAATAACTATTTGATTATCATTGCTTCTCTTCCATTTCAACTAATTCCTATTTGACAGTTTTTACTCCTCTCATTTTATATTTGCTTTCTTATTCTTCAAACTTACTTTATTAAATTTTCATTAGAATTTGTTCTTCACTGAGCACTTTGTAATTTAGTTTTCATTCCTGACACTATTTTGGTATTTTTCCTCTTTTCCTCCCTGATTTCAATCTTTGATTTTCCTGCTTTTTGGACCATTTCTTTGTTTCTGGATTTAGGATTCATGGTGATTTTTGAATACTCATTCAAGAACATTTACTTCATTTTTTAAAAGATTTATTTTTTTTATTTTAGAGAGAGAGAAAGACAACAGGGAGGAGGGGCAGAGTGAGACAGAGAATCTTCAAGCAGACTCCCTGCTGAGTGTGTAGCCTGACGTGGAGCTGGATCTCACAACCCTGAGATCATACCTCAGCCAAAACCAAGAGTCCGACGTTTAACCAACTGCGTTGCCCAGGCACCCCAAGACTATTTATTTCATTATGGAGTGTTGTGTTTATCTTCTTTCTCATTAGTGTCACTTTGGGAAGAGACTTTCATTGACTGAAATATTTTGATTATTTTCCATATGACAGTAGATAAGATTGGATTAGAGGTCAGTAAACTATAGTCAATGGACCAAATTAGGCCTAGCATTTGTTTTGGTTACCAAATCATGTTATTATTTATGTATTATCCATGGCTGACTGCATATTACAATATCGAGTTGAGTAGCTGTGACATAAATTGTATGTCTCACACACCTGAAAATATATATTATCTAGTCATGTAGGGGAAACGTTCACCAACTTCTGGTATAGGTGTAAACCACTAGCTGTTAGACTTGGCGCTTTGGGGTAGTTTACAAGATTCTTAGTTCAAGAGTGCCCTCTTCCACAAGTGTAAGTGCATGCAGCTTCTTTAATGGGGGGTGTTTCCAATTTAGGAAGTTGTTGTTCCTTTGTTTTTAGTTTCTTCTTCTGTTCTTTTTATTTTTTTTTAATTTTTATTTTTTTAATTTTTTAATTTTTTAAAAATTTTAATTGAAGTATAGCTGACATATATTAGTTTCAGCTGTAAAACATAGTGATTTGACATATGTGATTTGACATACTATATGCTAACCACAGTAAGTATAGTTACCATCTGTCACTACACAGTGTTACTACAGTATTATTGACTATACTTCCTATGCGGTACATGTCATCCCCTTCTTTATTTTATAACTGAAAGGGTGCATCTCTGAATCCCCTTCACCTGTTTTACCTATTCCTCCACTCCCTTCCCTCTGACAACCACTAGGTTGTTCTCTGTATCTAGGAGTCTGTTTCTCTTTTATTTTTTACTTATTTATTTTTTTGTTTCTCTTTTAGCTGTTGTTTGTTTGGTTTTGGTATTTGTCTTCCTCTGCCCGATGTATATCTCTTAGCCTAATACCCTTGAGGTCCATCCGTGTTGTCGTAAATGGCGGATTTCATTTTAGTTGTTATTTTTTAGTAATCCTCTAAATAAATAAAATAAACATACCATTACTTTTGGCTTATCAATAAAGATATTGTTTATTAACCCCCCAATTAAGAAAAGTCATATATTTAGTTATTCTTACATCTCTCCATATCTAATAAGTAAAAGTATGTTTTTATTATTTCTAAAAGTTAATTAACATTACGCTAGGCCTTTTCCTATCATTTTCTTTCTAAGTTTTAATTTCAGATTAAATTATCCAAAGCTTACTACTAGACACATTACTTATTATTTCTTCATTTATTGGTTGCCTAGATTTTGTCATTAAGTTGTGTTTTTCCTCTCCAACATAAGCTCATGGGTATCATATTCCATGAGTCCTTGTATAATTGAGGTTGCCTTTGTAGTGTTAAGACTATTGAGCTGAGAATAACCCTCTTAGGATACACTATTTTTCTCTCAATAAATCGCCCCATCTGGCTTTGTAAAATGCTGTACAGAATTTGGGATCCAGACTGAATTTCCCTATTTTAACTGAACATTTTTTCTTTTTGTTTATCTACTACTGACTCTGTTCTTTATTTTTGACATCCAACAATGTAAACCACGTTTGGTTATTTTTCTAAATCAATGTGTACTCTTACTCTAAATGTATGAATTCATTTGTTAATTTATCTCAAGGAAACAAACCTTAAAATACTGAAATTTTTGATTTTCCATTTTGCATTTCTCTACTGTAGAAACTCAAATACCCAAATGTTTTATATTCTCTGTTCTACATATACATTAAACTATCTACTTAATAATTTTAATCTCTTTTCCCCTTATTCTTCTGGATTCTCTATAATTTTCTTAGCCCTCCCCCAATCTCAATGATTTAATTATAACCAACATCTATTCTGTTTATAATTTATGTATCAGGTATTAGTTGTTTAATCCCATCTCCTTGAACTTTGGTTTGTTTCTGTAAGTCTTCAAAGTTCATTTTATCTCAACAGACTTACTTCACATATCATTTCATCTCAGAATTTTATTTTATAATATAAAGCACCTAATGATTTTTAATATATTTCCCTAGTTATTCTTTCTTCTAAAATTATCACCAATCCCTTGTTTGCTATATAACTATACTTTCATATTTCTCCCTGTGTTATGTTAGCATAGGTTACTTTATTTTTAGCTTCATTTTCCTCTGTGGAGTTTTCTTTGACATTCCATTTGACATGAGATGAGATTTTACTTGACTTTGTTATGTATGTGTTTTGTGTGTGTGTGTGTGTGTGTGTGTGTGTGTGTGTGTGTATTCAGAGAGGCCTATTGAGAAATCTATTAAGATTTTAAAGATTAATATTCAATTAATTGAAGTTATAAGTAAAGTTACTTATTCTTTAAGCTTTTAAATTCAGGATACAATTTATACCATTCTATTTCTATGTCAAGCAATCATTAAGAATTACATTTAAGAGTACTTTAGATAACGTGAAGTCCATTTACAAACTTAGTTAATTAAATTTCTTTGAATGTTTTAAGCTGCATTTACAGCTTCAATATGTTAAAATTCTTTTTTCATTTCCTTAACATATTTTAATTAACACAGAAATAAAACATTCCTGAGTAGTCAAATAACATTTATAAGTCTAATAAATAAAATTTATATATTCTAAATTGTTAGTTGTTTTATATTTCCATTTTTATAGAAAGTAGATTTCACCTATTATCATAAAGTTACTTTAATTAATTGAGTGTATATTTAAAATTGAAATGGCCAGTCTTGCACACTTTCTAATAAGTGAAATTATCTTAATTATATATATTTAGAATGCCAAAATGTACATATTCCTTAATATAAAATTTTAAACTCTCTCGAAAAATATATATTTGAGATTTCTAAATCCTCCCAATCCTTTTCCCTCTCTTCCCACATCTTTCTATATATTTCTAAATCTTCTTGATAATTAATTATGTTTGTGGTATTAGTTGATTCTGAGTTGCATATAGAATATCTAGCTATTAGACTGATAGACTCTATTGATGATCCTAATAGAACATACCAAATTATATTAATAGTTTTAAGGTGTTGATCTTTCAGCCCTCTATACTAGGTAGTTTATATTCCCTTTCAACTATTACACATAGAATGTATACTAGTCCTGATCACTTGATTGGATTCTCTTTTCTCCCTAGTATGGGTTGAATGCATTTCTTTCTAACACTAAGGTAATTTAAACTTGAAGGAAGCGTCACTTTTTTGTATTCTTAGGAAATCACCCCTTAAAAATATTTAAATGATAAATCAATTTGGTTTATCTCTCACGACTTTGACAATTATGTTTAAATGTCTACTGTATAATTTTTTTTGAATTTTAACAATGATTCAGTGTTGGAGGTCTGGATATTTATATCTATATTTTTATTCTTTTTTAATTAAACTTTTTATTTTGATAAAATTGTTTATTCATATACAGTCATAAGAAATGGCATAGAAAAATATAGAAAGAACATATGTGTCTTTTTCCAAGTTTCCCTTAATGATAAAATCTTATAAAACTGTACAATGCCACAACCAGGATATTGCCATTGAAAATGTCAAGATACAGAATATTTCATCAACACAAGATCCTCCATGATTTCACTTGTATAGCTACATTCCCTTCTATACCTACCTCTTTCTTTTTTTTTTTTTTTTTAAAGATTTTATTTATTTATTCGACAGGATAGAGACAGCCAGCGAGAGAGGGAACACAAGCAGGGGGACTGGGAGAGGAAGAAGCAGGCTCATAGCAGAGGAGCCTGATGTGGGGCTCGATCCCACAACGCCGGGATCCTGCCCTGAGCCGAAGGCAGACGCTTAACCGCTGTGCCACCCAGGCGCCCCTATACCTACCTCTTTCTTAATTCTGAGCAACCACTAATCTGTTCCCTATTTCTATAATTTAGTTATTTCAAAAATGTTATATAAATGGAATCAGGCAGTATGCAACTTTGTGATTTGGAGGAATGGCTTTTTGCACTCAGCATAATTATCTGGAGATTCATACATATTTATGGTATATTAACTGTTAATTTCTTTTTATTGCTGAGTAGTATTCCGTGGTATTGCTGAGTAGTATTCTGTGGTATTCTGTTTAACATCTGGCATTTTTCCAGTTTGTGGCTATTGTGATTAAAGCTAGTACAAACATTCAATTAAAGGTTTTTGGGTCAACATAAGTTCTCATTTCTCTTTGATGAGTGCCCAGACGTGTAGTTGCTGGGTCACATAACAGTTACATGTTCAGTTTTTAAGAAACTGCCAAGCTGTTTTTCAGAGCACTACTCTGACTCAATACATTTTAGAATGTGTAAGTGATCCATAAATGTGTAAGCGATCCAGATTTTCTGAATCATCAACATTTGTTGATGTCCTTATTTTTATTTTAACCATGCTGATTAGTACACACTGATATCTCATTGTGGTTTTAATTTACAATTTCCTAATAACTAATGTCATTTTAATATATTTTTATTGTGCTTGTCATTAGTATATCATCCTTGGTGAAATGTTAAATAATGTCTTCTGCCAGTTTCTTTTGCCATTTCTAATATATATGTGTACATACCACTGTTTACAGAGTTCTTTCTGTATTCTAGATAATAGTCTTTGGTTGGATATGTAGTTTGCAAATATTTTCTTCCAGTTGGTAGTTGTTGAATCAGCTAAAGGGTCTTTTGTAGGGTTAAATATTTAAATGTTAATGAAGTTAAATTGATCATTTTTTTTCCTTTTATGGATCATACTTTTCATGTCAAATCTAAGATACTTCTCTATTCCTAGCTCTAAATCATAAAGATTTTCTCTTTAATTTTGAACTGCATTTAGTTATATACATCTACAAATAAGTCTGTGATCCACTTTTGAGTTAATTTTTTAGGAAGAAAAACAAGTAAAAAATACCATTATTTTGTTTGTTTGTTTTTGCTTTTGTTTTTGTTTTTGTCTTTGTTTTGGCCTATGGATACGCACCATTCCAGCACTATTTGTTAAAAAGATGATCTTTTCTCCATTAATTTCTTTTGCACATTTGTCAAAAATCATTTGCAAACTTGCACGGGTTTGTTTTTGAAGTACTCTATTCTATTTCATTTATCTTTATGTCTAACTATCCTCAAAACAACACAGACTTGGCCGTAATTAAACTGTCCCTCTATAGTGAATTTTGAAATTGAGTAGATTGATTCCTCTCACCTTATGCTTCTTTTTCAACATTGTTTAAGGCATTCTGGTTCTTTTGTTTTTCCACATGCATTTTAGAAAAACTATGTTTGTATCTAAAAAAGAAAAATCTGGCTGTAATTTTGATATGACTTTTGTTATATGTGTATATCCCTTTGGAAATAGATGGTATCTCTGTTATCTTGAGACTTCCAACCCATAAACACGGTCTGTTTCTCCATGTATTCATATCAACATTTTCTAATTTTCACCATGTACGTCCTGTAAATATTTTTATAGGGTTATAGCTAAGTTTTTAATTTTTTTTAAATCACTAGACTTGATTCTTTAGATTGATGTTTACTGAATATTCGGCAGATGATGCAAAGTTGTCATTTATTCTCTCTCTTGTAGGCTCACAGTTTCCTCTATTATTAACATCTTCATTTAGCGTGGTACATTCATTACAACTGATGAACAGATATGGATATATTATTTTTAACTAGAACTTGTAATTTACATTAGGGACTACTCTTTGTGCTGAATACTCCTATGGATTTTAATAAATGCAGATCATGTATCCTCTACTTCTGTATCAAAGAGAATAGTTTCAGAACTCTACAAATCGCCTCTGCTCCACCTGTTCATTGCTCCCAGTAATGAACCAGTTCCTGATCCTCCGTATCCTCATCAGCATTTGGTGTTGTAAGTGTTTAGGATTTTGACCATAAAAATATATTGTTTAATTGTTCTGCCAAGCTTATTTTATTGCTGCTGCATTTCTCAGTAAATATTGGGCAAGACCTGAATAGATGTGAAAATAAAATTTGTTACATGATGTTATTAATTTTACCTGTCATAGACCAATTCTGTTGGAGAGTTTAAAAATGCACTGTGAGATCTGAAAGTACAAGAATGAACTTAACCTTAAAATAATTGGGAAAGATGCTTTAACATATAATTTTAATTTTCCTTCTCTATCTACTGGGAGAACGTTTTTAGATACAATCATTGAGAAAAATCTCAAAGTGTGTAGAAAGGTGCAAAAGAAAACTGTATTTTAAATTTCTCAGAGGGGCACAGACTGTCCCCCAGAGAGTACACTTTAATATGGAAGTAATTTCATCACAACCTGAATAATGTTATTCACCCATAAAGGACTGAGAAAAGAGTGTGCAGGAACAGTTGGGAACTGGAATGTGAGGGAAATGCAGGACCACACCATGAGGATCTAACCAAGAGAGATTCCAAATGAATAGGAAGCTCATTTTACAAACTGTATCTGTGATCCATGTTTTTTTTTTTTTAATTGACTTTAATGCCTACTATATTGTTTGGTAGAGAGATAATGGTGAATAAACAGAGTAATAATCTTGTAAATTAACTGAGTTAGCAAGTGGGGAAAAAAGAAGCCATTTGAGAGAGGACCTAGTGCCTAAGTAATTTTGGAGTTTAATTGGTAGCAGAAGTAACAAATGGAATGACTGTTTTGAGAACAGTTTTCCCAATAGCATAATATTCTAGATTTCCAAATAAAGGCCTCTATTCTTGACATCATCAAATCCCAACAGATAAACCATCAATGCTGACTTGTTTGAGAAAAACGAAAGTTGGGAATTTGGTACACCAGAAATAAGGGTGGAATGTATTAGTTTCACTAATTTTATGTCATTAGTATCCATTTTTAATGAATGTGGTAACAAACACAGGC
Source organism: Ursus maritimus (assembly GCF_017311325.1). NCBI lineage: Eukaryota > Metazoa > Chordata > Mammalia > Carnivora > Ursidae > Ursus > Ursus maritimus. The sequence continues at coordinate 59,456,541 of NW_024423344.1, read as the reverse complement.
AGGTGGAAAATCAAATAACTAAAATGATCTTTTCATTAAATGAAGTCCAGAAGGACACATGTTTTTGTACTGGACATTTCAAACTTGAAATTTTCTTTTAGTTCTATATGGATTTCTAACCACTTGAGGAGTAGTAATCTTGAAATTACACAAGACCAGGACTAACCTGGCTAAGGATTTATTTTGTACTATTTATAAAATGCAAGACATGGATTATTATCTTTTTTCCTTCAGTTTACTTTTCTAAATATATGGAGTTTATACCAGATAGCTCTTTTACAAATGATTTCTGTGGAGTGTCATGTTCTTGCAAAAGTGCCTCAGGGGCCGCTAAAGGTACTGGTCATAGATATGAAGATTTCTGAATCCGGATCCTTATCCAGAGATACTAAGCTTTACTTCGCTTTGCAAAGTAAACCATTGAACCTCACTGGGTAAGACAGGACTAGCATTTTATAGGGGTTAGCATGAGAGTCCACTCTTACCTCAATATACATGAGAAGGTACAAGCTGGACTCCAAGGGAAACACATCTTCCATAGAATTGTAACATGACAGTGAAAAGAATGTGTTTAGACATGAGTATATCATATTACAGTAAAGTTTCCTGGCAGACATTTTTTTTTTTATAAAGTTATCAATTTAAAGAGAGACAGCTTTAGGAAAAATGCCCTCATGACCTTAATGAGGTAAGGCTATTTCCAAAGGGAAAAGGAAATGCATTAGGAAAATTTGACTCTACATCTGTAATATGAAAACCCTTTTTTTATAAATGTGAACCATACAGTGGGAACTCATTAGTATAATGATTCGGCATAGATAATGTGCAATTTCAAAACATGAGGCCTTTGATCTCTAACCTTTCAAAACTCTTTTGGAACTTCGGCAGCTTTTTAGAGTCTATTAATGTCTCATTTTTTCCCCCCTGGATTCTTTCTTAATTTAGCTTTAGATGGCATAAAACATAGAAGAGAAGAATGAAAATTTAGACAACAATGTTTTATATTAATCAAAAATTTCTGGTTAGGAAAAAATAATTTACAGTTAATAGAATAAGTTTGAATCTTGCGTTTACCATACATAGCCTTATGAATTTTGCCAGATCTTTTCAATCACTGAGATTCATCTAAGAATTGGAAAGAAAACAATGTCTCTCTCATGAGCTTGCTGTGAACACTGGTACAGATGATGTATATTGACATTAATGTTATCCTCACCTTGAGAGAGATTTAGACATGCTTCTTCCTGACTCTTGGCCCTTGACCTCCCTGTCACCTGGCTCTTTCAGAAACCAGATGACCTAATGATAGAGGTTCCTCCATTCCCTTTCTTAATGTATTTACTCCAGAAAATCAGTAATTGCAAATAGTTTCTCTGCCCCTTTGAGATGTAAATCTCTCTAAAAACCTCTTGATAGTTTTATAACCTGTCTTTCTCAAGGACCTGGGAGTCATCCATTTAAAATATTATTAGCAATATTATTAGGGGTGCACATACCCTTTTGAATCATTGTGTTTATATTCTTTGGGTAAATCCCCAGTAGTGTGATTACTGGATCATAGAGTAGTTCTATGGAACTACTTTTAATTTTTTGAGGAAACTCCATACTGTTTTCCACAGGGGCTGCACCAGTTTGCACTCCCGCCAACAGCACAGGAGGGTTCCTTTTTCTCCACATCTTCACCAACACTTGTTTCTTGTGTTTTGATTTTATCCATTCTGACAGGTGTGAGGTGATATCTCATTGTGGTTTTTATTCGCATTTCCCTGATGATGTGACATATATACAATGGAATATTATTCAACCATAAAAAAGAATGAAATCTTGCCACTTGCAACAACATGGTTGGATTTAGACAGGATAATGTCAACCAAAATAAGTCAGTCAGGGAGAGACCCATTCCATATGATTTCACTCATATGTGGAATTTAAGAAACAAAACAAATGGACAAATGAAAAAAGAGGAAAACCAAAAAATAGACTCTTAACTCACAGAGGTCAAACTGATGATTACCAGAGGGGAGGTGGGTGAGAGGGATGGGTAAAATAGGTGAAGGGGATTAAGAGTACACTTACGATGAGCACTGAGTAATATACAGAATTGTTGAAATGTTGAATATGTTACATCTGCAACTGATGTAACATCATGTTTGAACTATATTTGAATTAAAATTTAAAAATATTACTAGTCAAAAAAATATTATTAGCAAAAACCTCTATCTCCTAGTCTCTGTGGGAGGCGGGAGCCTAAATTCAATAGACCCCTTGCTCTGAATTGCAAAACTAACTCAAGTCATGAAGTTTAGATATAGCAAGTTTATTTTTTCTTTGGGTGAGGCTAATTAGGAAACACAGCCTGTGATTTCCCCATCCCCATCCCAGCTTTATAACCTCTCTAGCTCTTTGTTTCAGTGGAATTGAGTTCAGATTGAGTTTTAGTCTCTCTCCCCTATTGCAATAGCTTGGAATATAGACTTCCTTTCCTGTTGAGCTTTGTCCAGTGAAAGCTTTGCTTTGACAATACCTACCATGTTCCCTGTCCTCTTTCTTATCCCCCCTTAAAAATTCAATTTTCCATGACTGTGCAAGGAAGCATAAAATTATAACATAAATTTAAAACATACATTGCTGTTACAAGATACAGTGGAATAATTTACAAAACAGGGTTTTGTAGAAGTTTATTAGCATCTACTGTTGTTCTTTCAGAAGTAAACCAATAAAAACCCAGAAATTCAAGTCTATAAAACCACTGTTTAAGGAGGACATAGTCTTTAATCTTTAGTAACTAATATGAACCTTAAGTCATCATAACAATATAACCCAAAAGGCAGAAATCTGAGGTAATGGATTGCCAAGAGTCATATGCACTTGATCTGTGTTTGGTAGATTTTGTTTTATAAATTTAGTACTTAGTGGAAGTTAATTTCCAAAACACCAGTCATTCGTATCATTATCATCCTCCTCCTCTTCCACATTATCGTCATTATCTTCATATAATAGAATATTCACCTAGTAGTACAACAACTTTCTTTTCAAAGTATATGTCTTATTCAGTCTGGCTTAGGAAATGAATAATAAAATGATACTTGGTCATGAGTACTAAAATGCCCAACTAACAATTTACCCACATATACCAGGAAGAATTGGTATATGTGTGTTGGTAATGAAGGCAGGTGGCCATCAGCAGGTCAGCACCATGAAAGACCTTCACAGTGTATGGGAAGAGATGAGGCTATAATTGACCAGGATATTCACATAAGGAGGCTGCATGGATGAAGGTAGTAACATTGGTTCCACTATAAGAAAAGACAAATGTTACAGCAGAATTGAGGAACATATCAAGAATTAAATTGGAGGAGAGAGAGAAAGTGGCATCTGAGAATTTAGCAGAGGCAGGGAAAATTTCTTCTTGGGAAAATCTAGGATTTTGGTTTTCCTGAATGAACATGACCCAACAGAAATCCCCTTTCATTCTGTATTCTATTACTGACTCGTAACCAAGCATATAAAGGCATAGTGTATAATTGATAAAAACCATATATAGGCCCTTTTTAACATAACCCTTCAGATGAGAGAACTATTCAACACATACCCTTCTTATACAATGACAGAGAAAACTCATGATAGCTATCTATATTAAAAAAAACAAAAACAAAAAAACAAAAACCTAACCAGTCACTCTTTAATAGAACAGAAAAACAACAACAAAAGCAAAAGTATTTCTGGACAGTTAATGGCAAAAGACAAATGAACCATGATGAAGAAAGAGATTAGACTCTGAATAAACAGAGATAAAATAGGAAATATAATTATTGAAATGACCATTAAGAATTTCATAGCAATTTTAAAAATGACCAAAGCCACAAAATGAGACCAGGTTGTGATGAAAAATAAGTACCCCCAATAAGAAATATTGCTTAGAAATCATAAATATTACTTCAATCAAAGATATACTCATTTGTTGACAATAAAACAACTGATTCCTAATTTAGAATAAGCCACAACAATTCAATAGATTGAAGATTATGTTTCAGAGAAAAAAGAAAAAGTAACAATAGGTGACTTATACTTTTATACATTTACTTGTGTTTGTCCTCTGCAACACTACTTGTTTTTTTGATACCCTGATTATAGCCACCATCATCCTATAACTGAATTATTAAGAGTCTTCTATGTGATCTCCCTGATTATATAACCTTGTCTCCTTATTTTCTATTCTGAACATTGAATCAGATTATGTACATATATGCATGTGTACATATACACTTATGGGTATGTATGCATGTATATGCAAATATACACTTTATGTATTATATATATTTATATAATATATATACATTTATATGTATGTATTATATATATGTGTGTGTGTATATATATAGAATGACAAAGATAGTTACTCATTTCAAAATTTTACAATGGCTCTTTATTTCATCCAGAGAAAAGGCAAATTACCTCTCTTATGCATCTTCTTCTCCTTCACCCTTTCCATCTCATTTGCTCCAAATGTTTTACTTTTCTTGAGCGCGGCAACCACACTCTCACCACAGGGACTTTGTGCTGGTTATTTCCCCTTTAAACCTTTCTTTTACCACATGCCTATTTCCTCTACTACAGTCCCATCTTTTCTCTAAGATCTTTTTCACTAGAGAAAGCCCTATTTTAAATGCAAGCCCACATTTTCTCACCTTAGCAGCATCTCAATTCCCATTATTCTACAGGACATTTCATTTCTTCTTTTATTAGGTTCAAATCATTTGTAATATATTATATTTATTTATCTTATTTATCTTGACTATTGCCTATTGCCTCTCTCCTCAGTAGAATGAAAATACCATGAGGCCAGGAAATTTTGTCTGTTTTGTTTACTGGAGAACCCCAACCACTTAACCCAGTACCTGATATGTAGGATACATTCATTTAAAACATGTGTTAAATGAATACATGGGTTCAAACTGGTTTATTTGTATATATGCAATGGTACTAAGTTCTGATTATTTTTACCCCTTGTTGTTCTGAGCACTATGTCAAAATTCTTTTTCAGATGAGAAGGACACAGAGTACTTGGAAAGGATTCAATAAAAAATAGAAAAAAAATTACATATTTCAAACATAGTATGTAACAGCAAAATTAAAATAAACATACTTATTTCTTAAGGATGTGGAATGGTGACTTAAAATCATTACTTGAGCCTAGAAAGAAAATTAGAGAAGTGAAAAATGATCTTTCACCTCCAAAGTTACATTTCTAGTTAATTTTCAATATAGTTATATTTGGTTATCTTAAGGATATATTCAGTATATATACAGTTATAGTCACTAATTTTTGTTTCTTTCAATTTCAGTATACTAGCACAGAACATAATCAAGCAAACTTAATTTGCACAGAAATTTATAACTCATTTCTTTAAAAAATGTCAACAATAGAATATTCTGTCTTTCCAACTCTGTGACAACTAGCCTCACCTGTGCTACCATAATTACCACCACAGCAAGCAACAGCAGCAAAACAAACAAAAAAAGATGCAAGGCATTTAATCTCCTTTATTTCACATGAATTAGAGTGAACTAGAAGTTTATTAGACCGGATGTTATTACTAATGTGACAGTTTATAGAAAAAAGAAACAAGGCCTATGATGAGTTCACATGGTTAGGATGTGTTGAAACTGAGACACAAACTAATCCTTTGTATTTGTCAAGTAGCACACTGGCTTGCACGATTCATAAGGAGCAAACTTTTTTTTACTATTTTTATCTTCCTATAAGGAGTAAGAACATGAGTCTCCCTTTATATTCTAAAACTTAACGTGCCCAGACATGGGAGTTAAGATTGGTGAAAGACAAGTCTAATTTTGTTGTATTGATATCTACTGTGATGTCGATTTTTGAATTCATAATCCATGTGATATCACTTTATTTCTGATTTTAGGTTCTGAAAATAATACACATCTATAAATTCCAACATACATCATATCCCACATTTGGCAAATATCCATCTCTATTCCCCCAGGACTATACCACAAATGACCAATAACTCTAACAGGGTCTACTCCACAAGCCTTCCAACTGTCTTAACTTTTTCCTTTGCGAACCCCTAAAATAGTCTGGTACGTAGGTGACTACTCCAGGAATCAATGTCTGAGAAACTATCAAAAGAAAGGGAATTCCTTAGGACATTCACAAGGATCTTTTAATGTAGAGGTTACTGCTCGACCTGTGATTAGAAGTGGCCAAAAATATACAGCATCTTTAAGGTGTAGAATATAGCCAAAGGAATACAAAACATCTCATGTAATTAGAAAATGTGACCTGCCCTAGCCTTACAACATCATACAAATAAGTGAAGAGATTTAACTTTGGTAAGGCCCAATGATAACGTTTCATTTAGATTTTGTATTTAGTAACTTTGGCACATGTTTATCTCAGCAGTATACCCAGTGAAAATAAAGGTTCGTAACTTCTCTCACGCATTTGAAGGCAACTGATTGTTTATCTCAAACTGAGTTTATCGCAATTTTAAGAATAGTTTAAAACCTTAATATTTGGATAGTGTTAGTCTACTTACAAGTAATATATATTTTTTTAAGATTTTATTTATTTATTTGACAGAGATAGAGACAGCCAGCGAGAGAGGGAACACAAGCAGGGGGAGTGGGAGAGGAAGAAGCAGGCTCATAGCGGATTAGCCTGATGCGGGGCTCGATCCCAGAACACTGGGATCACGCCCTGAGCCGAAGGCAGACGCTTAACCGCTGTGCCACCCAGGCGCCCCTACAAGTAATATTTATATTTTATCCTGACCATTACAGTGCAGCCTTAATGTTTTTAATCACCCTATAAGTCATATGTTAGTGTGTATTTTTGAGCAACTACACTGAATTTGACGGGTTAATTTTTTTTTTTAATGTCAGATGTTTTGTAACATCGCACATGTAGCAAATAAGCTGATCACTAAATATTGTGTTAGAGAGTTTCCTTTCATAGGCTTGTGAGAAAATGTAATGTTAAAAAAAAAGCTTAGGAAAACAAGAAAATTAAGATACGAATGAAGTTATAATTCTAGTCACTAAGGCTTTATATTATAATCAATATGTAGTTACTATCTCAAGTAAGTAGTTATTTTTGAAACTGTCTAAATTCATAATTACTATTGTAAAAGAGGAAGGTATTTTAGATATTATCTTAAGGTTTTTGTGATCTTATAGTGTGTGGGGTAGCTTCAAAAAATTCTCTCTTGAATTTTATCATTCCTCTTTTTATATAAAGAGACAGATTGCCTCTGACAGCTTTAGGTGAGCGTAAATGCAGTAATTTATAAGATACTTAATATTCCCTAGTATGTCTTAAGATTATAGCCTTAAAAATTCAATCTGTAAACCATGCAAACTTTCTTGTCGTATTGAATAAAATCCTTATAAATCTAGCATGTTATGTAGTAAGTTAATGCATGTTTTGTATTGTGAAAAGCCATGATATTCAATTAAATGACAAAGATAATTGCATAAACATATTTCTTACAATGCAAGTGGTAAATTTTATAGTACTTAGAAGAGTCTGTTTAAAAACTGTAATGAGGGGCGCCTGGGTGGCACAGCGGTTAAGCGTCTGCCTTCGGCTCAGGGCGTGATCCCAGCGTTATGGGATCGAGCCCCACATCAGGCTCCTCCGCTATGAGCCTGCTTCTTCCTCTCCCATTCCCCCTGCTTGTGTCCCCTCTATCGCTGGCTGTCTCTATCTCTGTCAAATAAATAAATAAAATCTTAAAAAAAAATAAAAAATAAATAAAAACTATAATGAATCCCAAATAAATTTAATAATGATCATTCTTCTAATTATTCATATTCAAAACAATAGTTTTACATGGGAGTAGAAATTCTTTTAGACAGAAAACATACCTTCAACTAGCAAAAAATAATAAATGTGCAAAATAAATTTCACATACAAATTTGGGTTTAATAGTTATTGGAAGAATCCAAGATCTATTTTACATTTCCATAACCAATATTAATTTTACTATGACAAGTCATGATTATCTATCTAATAATAAATATCCAATCATGGAATGTGTTCAAGTTCCAAAATGCTTGTATAAATATAACTGTTACAAAGTGAATTTAATCTTTCTGTATCAC
>NW_024423344.1:59414982-59448403 GCF_017311325.1 Ursus maritimus | reverse complement strand
CTTTCTGCCTATTTTAAAATATGATTTTCTTCTTTAGGATTATTTTACTAACCATCTATTCATTTTACATAAGTGTACATATACATGTAAATACATCATTATATATTATTTATGTTATATATAAACAATATGTAAAGCATCTGTCTCCCTTTATATATAGACACAATCTATATCTATATCCATATCTATACACCAATACATATACACATACATAAAATATGTATCACTCCACCTAAAAATTGAAGAGCATCTTGAGAGGGAATGAGACTATAAGCAGAAACACAAGTTCAGGGGCTGTTTTACAAACCTAGTGGAGCAGAAATGGAAATCTGGCTTGAAAAACTGTTTTGGGGGTAGAATAAGCAAAGGCTAGTGAAGAAGGGAAGAAGAAAGTAAAGGATGAAAGAGCATATAATGTGCTTCCGGATTCCTGACTGAGTCAGATGGTTAAATACGCTGAGGTGCAGGAATCATGAAGATAGTTGAGCAAGCACTTTGAGCCATTGGATGTACAACAAATGCATTGCTTTATATTTTACATATTTTATAATTAACACATGGAGAGAAGAAGTGTCAATGTCATCTCTCCAGAGTCTCAGGGAAAAATTAAAAATACGCCAAATATAAATCTCAGATTCAAAAGCAGTAGGAGTGGTATGTGATCACAGAATAATAATTATGGTAATTAGTCGAGAAACAAACTAAACAAAATACAGTACACCAGAAAATCTGGTCCGTTGCCACATGTCATGAAGATGAAAGATACGGGAATTTTACCTACTGTATATAGACTTAGGACTGTTTTCTACACACTTGTGATGGTCTTAGTCAGCAGAGTCCAAAAATCAATCTGGAACTCCAACAAGATTGCAAAAAAAGTTAAAAAATAAGACACAAAATAACTGACACTGACAAAATTTCCTCTCTTTCCTTATTCATTTATTTAACAAATATTTATAGAATATCTACTATTTTCCTGGCAGTATTCTAGGTATTGGTGATATAGCAATGAACACAGCACAGTTCTCACCCCTGTGGAGCTTATACTCCCTTGGGGGTCACAAACAATAACTAAATAAGAAAAGATAAGCGATGTAAGATAGTGATGTATATTATGGATATTTTAAGCAGGGCACCACAAATAGATTACTGAAATGAAGAAGTGTGTTATTTTCTATAGAATGTTCATGAAGCCTTACTGAGGCAATTAGACTTGCATATCTGTAGAAGGAAAATAAAATCCAAACAAAGGAAAGAAAAAGCAAGTGCCTGAAGCAGGAATGGGTTTAAAGTGTTAAAACTAACAACAACAACAACAACAAAACAAAACCAAACAAGACCAAACAACAACAATAACAACAACAAAAAAACCCATGAAAAAGAAAGTGTTAAAACCAGACAAAATGATGGGAGCAGTATGTAGGTAAGACAGAATGTTTTCTAGGACACAAGAAAGTATTTTAGACTCACTGTAAAGATTATAGCTTTTGCACTAACTGAAATTAGAAGTTATTGGATGGTTTTCAGTAGAATAAAATGTCTCTAGTTAATTTTTAAAGTTCTGCTCTGCCTGCTTAGAAGAATAGACAACAAGTAAGCAGTATTAATGGTAACGAGAACAGTTAGGAGGCTCTTGTAATCACTGAGGCAAGAAATGATGATGGTGAATTAGTTTCTATTGCTGTGTGACAAGTTACTACAAACTTAGCTGCTGAAAACAATGCAAATGTATTATGTCACAGTTTCTCCAGGTCAGGAGTCCAGGAATAGGTTAGTGGGGTCCACATCTCAGGGTCTCATCAAGGTGAAATTAACATGTCATCCAGGACTAGGATCTTATCTAAGTCTCAAGGGCTTCTTCCAGCTCACTAACCAGTGACCATTGACCCACTTCATCTCCTTGCCACCTTGTGACTGGGGTCTCCTTGTTCTCGCTAGCTGTCAGCCAGGGATCACGAAAAACTTCTATAGACCACCCTCAGGCCCTTGCCATGTGGCTGGCTCCCTTCTCCAACAACATAGATGATTCCTACCTGGGAGATGTGGAAGCGTATGCGGGAAAAGTGAAAGAAGGCCAAACATGTTGGCTTTCTAGAATTTTATTCTAGAAAATGATGAAAAGTAATGGTTTAATATGCAGTTGAAAATATAAGTGTAACTCTTAGAAAAGTAAAATACGAAGTATAATTTTTAAAACATTAGTGGAGAAAAAAATTAGATAAATAAAATTCTCAAAAGGTAGAGGAAATCAACAAGATTGTTCAGAAAACAGACAATGTAAAAGATGAAATCCATAAAATTAGTAAAAACATGTAACAGAAAGATGGCAGATTTGCAGGAAATACCAAGCCAAAAAAGTGAATACCCCTTTTTCTCTTACCAATATTCAGAGGTCTTTGGATTATATAAAAACTATTGAGCAATTGGTTCTGGTTGAATGAGAATTAAAAAAATAAAAATGAGACTTCTTATATAATAGAAACTGCAAAGGATACCTCAAAAGATGAAACATCCCAACACATATTTCTTTAAAATCTGTAACATATGAAAAAAAAAATAATGACACTTATCAGTGCATCAAAGAGGGAACTGCATTATGGGTGAGAGCCAATCTTACCGGAGGGGCTCTGAAGCTTAAAAAGCCAAGTATGATGTGCAGGTAAGAAGGTGGGGCTAAGACAGATAATGGACATCTCTTGCAGCTGTGTGTGCCTTCATCCTTCCCCTACTCCCTTACAGGGCTGAGCCTCCATTGCTGTCTGGCTGATCTCCCAACTCCTCAGCCTCCCTCCCATCTACTCCTTCACAGGTGTTTCCCTTCAGGAAGGTCCTTGAATGTCTACCTGGGTCTTGGCCACTGCTTCTCAGACAGCCTGAACTCAAGTATGGGTTATTTGCTATGGTGGTGACAATGAGAAAAAAAACAGAAGGAATGCCACATTCAAGAAGTGTAAGAGGTAAGGGTGTTTTGAGTAGAGGGGAGAGCATATGAAAATGCCATCCTGGCTCATCGCTGAAGAAGGTGGGGAAAAATATTAAAGACATAGGCAGTAGTAAGACAAAGCAAAATGTGTGGTCAATAAGGGCTGTTTGGATTTTTTTTCTTCTCCTAAATGTCATGATAAATCCTTTAAAGCAAAAAATTACTTGTGATTTATGTTTCAACAAGATCATCACACAGAAGGAAAGAATGAACCATTTTTAAAAGTGGAGTTCAGTGATGACACAATTTTAACTAGTGTTACTATTTACATACAGAATGCACAATTTTTTTTACCTGCCAAGCATGTATATTTCAGCAAACTTTAAAGTTCCTACAAACAGCTTTCAGTTAAATACTGTTGCCGGGATCCATAGCTACTTTAAAAGATGTTATGAAGAAAATGTTCTTATTATTTGAGTAGCATCATGATTTTGCTCTAATTTAATATTAACATTAAACTAATTTAATAAAGTCATATGTAATAAATAATTTAGAATTTATTGACTATACTTAATGGTGCAAAGGAGGATCCGAATCAATTTGTAGGTACTCAGTAAGTTGTAAAATATATGGTGTTCAATATAAAAATAGAAATATTGTGAACTCTATTCGCTGTGTCTCAGTCACAAAGAGACAGAATAGATATGAGATAGGGAAGCAAGACGTGCTATTAAATAAATATTTAAAAGCAACACTGAAGAAATAGATATAATGTTTCAGGAAATTATATTTGTGATACTTCAGACTCTGGCTGTGGTTAAGATCCAGAAAACAAAGCAATATCATAAATATCACTCTTCCACCTGACAATTCCTTCTTAGATGGAGGATATAAATAAAATATAATAGCAAATATTTTCTTGGAACATGATTAGGCTTTATCTTTTGAGATATTTTTTCCTCCTTCCACTTTCCTGAAGCCATGCCCACAAAGCGTGCAACCTGAAAAGTCTGGCTTCATAGCTAGTTTCCCTACTTCTATTCATACTCGCATAAAATCCACTCTTCATAGAAAAGCAGAGAAAACTTATTTTTTAAACTTAAAAAAATAAACTCTGTGTAAAATGTTCCAAAAATGTCCCATTACACTTCCAAGAAAATTGAAGCACTTTACCTGTTTGCAAAACTCCACATATGGCTCCTGCCTAACCTTCCAATCTATTATTTACTAGTTGTCTTTAATCACTGTTGGTTGTCTCCTTTACAGTCATCCTGGTCTCTGCTCAGGATGTCATATCCTGACATAAGCCTTAGATATCAGTCTCTATTGCAAGATGCAGTAGAAGAAATCATCCAGTACTTAGCTTAAAAAGTATTTATTTAGCTCGTGAGTCTATAGATTGCCGAATGATGCTGGACTCAGCTGGGTGGTTCTTTACTTCTTTTGGTTGGGCTTAGTCACATATTTATTGATAAACTAACTTTCAGCTAGGCCTACGAGGATGACGGGACACAAGTCTTTCATCTTCCAGGCAGGCTTGTCTAAGCATAATCTCATGGTAGAAGCTGAGGTTGAAAATTAAAGTGAAAGCTTTTACATGTATCACACGTGGTGATATCCCACTGGCCAAAGCAAGTCAAATGGCCAAACCCAGAATCAAATCCTGGAAGAACCAGACTCCACCACTCTAGTGAGATGATCTGCAACACACCATATCAAAGGGCATGAATGCAGGGAGAAATAAAGGATTGCAACCTCCAGTGAAATTAATCTACTGTAGTTTGCCCTCTGGCCACAATTATTTACATCCCTTTTATCTGCAAATAACTCATTCCCTACCCAGCCCAATCAGGTCAGTCTCAAAGTACAGGACCTCATGACCAACTTCAAGCCCATATAAGTGTCATTGTGGAGGACTGGAGTTAAATCTGGAGGACCATGAGCTAAAGAAGATACCCACATCAAAAGATTCAATGACGAGGGACAGGCAGAATAACCACAATCAACGCTTTCACTCTAAGTAGAGATAAATAATGAAAGGTTCAGATCACTTGTCCACATCACTTTTCACATCCTGCTGGGATAGCGTTGTCTGAGATGCCTACTCTGGGAGTGGAGAGTATCCTTTCAACAGACACTGATTCTATTCCATAAGCATGGTTCCTTAATCCATTTTCCTTCATTTCTCTTGACTTCCCTTCCTTGGACATCATTTGTTTTCCACTAGACTCCTTGGGCACCTCTATAAAAGGCACCAAAACACACTGCAGCATTTTCTCAGCCTGTTCCCTAGTAAAAATTTGGAGGTTCAGAAATTTGCTTCATAACAACAGAAGCAGGCTCAGTCCGTTTTAGCTCAAGTTGTAGAAAGCTTTTCATTATTTCCTGAAAAGCTATGTGAAATTTATTTTTCACTAATTGTAATCTAACCCATACAACAAAAACCATACTCATAATTACTTCTTTGTTATGCCTTCCTTTCTGGATTGGTTTTCTACTATTTTGAGGCTAGGATTCTATGTGCAATGAACTAAAGCTTCCTAGAAGTTCTTTTGGGAGAGCTGAATGTGTCTAGGAGGCAATGCCTTAATTTTTTAAAAGGTCATTACAGAGTTTCACACTTCTATGGTTGTGAGATCTGTACTCTGAGGCCATATCTTCTTTGAAAGTATTATACTGGCCCAGGGTAAGAAACAATGTTATTTTTCTAAGCTAGCAAGCCACTTTCTGGCAGCCACTTGCAAATTTCATACCACTTCTTTTTTTTTCTTTTGAGTACTTTTCTTTCTTGTAATATTCAGTTAAAAGGAATCAGCTGCCTCTTCCAACAGTTAGCTTGGAGAGCTCTTTCTCCACACTCAAAAATTTATTACATAAAATTTTCATCTGTTAAGTTACAGAAGGATATAATTTTATAAAATAGTCTACGATTACATAGTACAGGAGCTGCTATCCGTGTGTTTTTAACACCAGAATTCTGACACCAAATGTATGTTCTTTTCTATTTTTTTCTCACACCAACCAATTATACAAGAGTCCAGACACCACCTGAGTGTCCTAGGAGTTAATTCAATTCTGACACTAACTACCTGGAATTACTGCAGACCCTTCAGGCTAAGGGCTCAGTCTAACAAGACTGCCCCCTTCAGTCAACAATTCCAAGCCAGGGCAACCCACACTTCTGACCAATTGACCAAGTCAAGGGTTTCCCAAACCCCCCTCCTCAGGCTTGATAAATTGCTAGAACTGCTCACAGAACTCAGGACACCATTTTATTTGCATTTATTGGCTTCTTATAAAGGATGCAACTCAGAAACAGCCAAGTAGAAGAGATGCACAGGAAAAGGTATGTGGGAAGGGGGGGGTGCGAAGTTTCCTCGCCCTCCGCTGGTGTGCCATACACCCAGCACCTCCAAGAATTCACCAACCAGAAACTCTCCAAACCCCGTCATTCAGGGTTTTTACAGAAGTTCCATTACTTACGGCATGAATGATTAACTCAATCTCTAACCCCTCTCTCCTTTCCTTAGGTTGAGATGTGGGGCTGCAAGTTTCTTTAATCATATGACTGGGTCCTCTGGCAACCAGCCCCCATCCTGAAGCTATCTAGGAACTCACTGAGTGTCACCTCATTAACATAATTCACACATGATTAAAAGGAGCTTGTTACAAATAACAAAAAGATGTACAGCTCACACCTATCACTTAGGAAATTCCAAGGGTTTTAGATATTCTTGTGCCAGGAACAAGGGGTAAAAAACAAATACATATTTCTTATTATATTCCAATATCCCAACAAGTCATCAGTTTTCCTGGATGCATAGGGTATCATAGTCATCTTATAAGCCTCTGCCAACCAACATAATAGATTTTATTACATTATATTTTTAATATGGCGGCACTCCACTTTTAAGTACTGATTTCTGTATCAGATCTCTATTGCCGTAAGTGTACTATATAACAAACCACCTTCAAACATCAGTGGCTTAAAACAATGAGCACTTATTTCACCCCCTGGTGTGCAGGTCAGGGATTTTGCCTGTGTTTGGGTGTGTGGTTCTCCTTATTCTGGGCTCAGTCATTCATATCTGTCAGGCAGTCATTTTGCTGTCACATCTGGTGACAGAGTGATTTCTCCTTGCGTTTATCATCCTCTCGCAGTGGGTCCCGGCATGTTCTCTAGGCAGCAACATAGCTTCAAAAGTAGAAGCAGAAGACTCTACTTATATAAAATTGACTTTTATAACGTTGGCCAAACAAGTCAAATGCCTGGATTCAGAACCCTCAGATTCAAAAGCTAGAAAAAGAGACTCTCTCTCTTTAGTGAGAAGGCTTGCAAAGTCACGTGGGAAAGGATATGGTTAAAGAGAGAAGAACGGGGACCATAAATGCAATCCATCAATGACATCTTTCTTGACTAAACAGATTTAAGAGCCACACACTCCTCATAGCAGCTTGTTAGCATTCTTCTACTTTCTCTGCTCAGTAGGCAGTGCAATTCTGAGCTTACCTGGTTTTAGACCTTAGAGTTTTCATAGAAACTGAATCTTCAGATCCAGATGTTTCCTTATTTCTGCACTACCTCGGTAATTTAGTTCTTGTAACCAGGCCTTGAGGAATCACTGAATTCTAGATGTGAGGAAGCAATGAGCAGGACCGCCAAGTACCACCTGCGCCAAGCAGCACACTGTCTCAAGTCGAATGCTATACAGAAACTAGGGAGTGATGTATAACCACGACCAGAAAGAATCCCCGTCACAGGAAAATTTTAGGAGGAGTGATAATAGTGAGGTAGGACATGAGGACGGGGTGGGCATTTATTTCAAGACATAGATAATTACAACTTAATTATAATAAAACAATTTATAATTTCATACAATTAGACTTTAAAGCAGTGAGCAACCGATGCATCTAATGGTTGTTTAGGTACCTACTCAGTGGTGCAATACACTTTCATTTAACGCTGTCAGAAATTTACTATAGATATTCTAAAATAAATTGATATGCCATGGAACTAACGTTATTTAACATTCACCTCAGGGATTGCCAAGTGAGCCACAAACTAACAAAAATAACACTTTAAATTTAAAAGGGATTGCATAGTAACTTAAAGTTAGTAGAAAGCAGGCTGGAACAAAATAATGAGGTAAGTTAAAGTTCTCTAAGGTGGTCAAGAGATATTTGTAGGTGAAACACTTGGAAGTAACATGAGGATGTCATATTTTGGAAAAAGGAATCATGGTGATAGTTACTTTATGTAGTAGCAAATTATACACCGTAGAAATAATGGATTGTCCTACCTACAATATGTTAAGGGAAAAATAAAGAAGAATAGATGGGATAGAATTAAAAATAAGATCTTTATTGAATAAGTTGGTAAGAAAAAAAAGGCACATATGAGAGTAGGGGACTTACTGACTGAACAAGAATGTAACTTATTTTACATATGGACATTTAAAAAACAAACAAGACAAAACACCAAGGCTGCCAAGAACCTCCAGAGAGAAAGAGAAAAATAAATGAGAAGAAAAAAATCAGTTGTTAATTGATTTACATTCATCACAAGCCTAATATTGAATGAAAGAAGGCAGACACAAAAGATACAAAATATATCATTCTGTTTATATAAAGTTAAAATTTACAAGCAGTATTACTCTATTGTGTTAAAAGTTATGAGAGATGTTACTCCTGGTTGATAAGTATTTAGGAAAGCAGTTACAGGAGAATTTTTCAAAGTTTGTTATTATTCTGTTTATTGACATTTTTGGGTGTGTTGACTTTATTATATAAATTTTAGGTATATGTTTTTGACTTTTGTATTTTTCCATAAGTATATAAACCTCCTGAGAAAATGTCAATTACACAATCCCACAATGAGTTACCTTTCACACCTATGGTTTGGAAAAAAAATTATATATATAGGACATTTCCTATATACATAAGAAAAATATAGAAGATATCACCGTCATGGGAGATTAAGAAACCACAGCTTCTGTCCTCACACAAGATCAATAATTAGACAAGTGTTCAAGAACAAAATATCTCTGGGAAAGCTCAAAATTCCACTTAAGAAAATTCAGTAACAGAGTGTAGCAAAAATCCTGAAAATGCGCAAAGCTTCCCTTTCCTCAATATTCCATCCCCCAGGCTGACACTGCACAGCACCAAGAGCAAACTCCTGGCTGGAAAGAGTTGCCTTCACTGGGAAAGAGCGAACAGGATGAACCACCAGCTTCCTTGGGCTTTCAGTGTACAGCGGGAAGGACCTGCTTTGGTCTCACGCCATCCAGAGACTGACGAAGCTAAGACATGTAGAGGCAGCTAGGAACATGGAGGAAGGGCAAGGAACAGTACCAGCCACATAGTGGGTGTGGCGGGGATTCCCAGTGGCCTGATTTGTGGAGCACCCCAGCACCTTTCACCACTGAAGAAACCAAGGGCTAGTACAGCCACTGTGAAGCCCCTGTTTCCACCACTGAGGTACTCCCCCCACAGGTTTTCCTGTTCACAGACACCAGCCCCCTGACTCCTGCTCTATTTCCTCAATCCCTGACCCTTTACCCTGCACTAGAATCAGGACCCATGCTGGCAGCCAGCCCCAGCCTCTGTAGCTGCATGAATGCAAGATGCCAGCCAAGACCCCAAGGCTGACCCCCACGACTGTGTGCACATTTGTGCTAGTCTCTCCAGCTATAGAAAAGATCAAAAACACTGGGAGTTCGGTTTTTCAAAAGATAAACAAATTTTACAAATCTTTACCAGGGGAAAAAGAGAGAGGTATGTGCCCAAAGGAAATGAAATCAATATTCCAAAGCATTGTCTGCACTCCCATGTTCACTGTGGCATTATTCAAGACAGCCAAATACGGAAACCTAAATATCCATCAGTAGATGAATGGATAAAGAAAATGTGACATATCTATCTATCTATCTATCTATCTATCTATCTATCTATCTATCTATCATCTATCTATCTATTATCTATCAAATCTATAGTTACATACATAACAGAATATTACTCAGCCATAATAAAGGAAGGCTATCCTTCCTTTGCAACAACATGGATGAACCTTGAGGATATTATGCTAAGTGAAACAGGTTAGATAGAAAAAGTTCTCATGTATATGTAGAATCTAAAAAAGCTGAGCTTTCATGGAAGAATAGAATCATCATTGCCAGGGGCTAGATTATTTAGAAAATGAGGAGATGTTGGTCAAAGGATACTATTGTATTACAACATGTAACTTTGTTTTATTGGAGTCACTACTAAATTGGCCTTTCTCTCCTGAGCCTATCATTTTCAGTTTTCCCTTCTAAATTTCATATTAATATATATCTTATTAACATAAAAATAAGAAATATCTCAATTTTATTATTTTTTATTTAGCATTTAGTATTGCCATGCACAGCGCTAAGTGCTTAAGACTTACAATTGAATTGGTTATTGCTAAAAATCATATGAAAGAGAATATCTTTTTCTTACAATTTGTTGAGTAAACAGAAGCTTTACTAGTTTAGGCAAATTGCCTAGATTACATAGTTCATAATGAAAGTACAAAGACTTCACCTATGTTGAGTCTGAGTCAAATATCAATGCACATTAAAATTAAGTAGTTATTAAAACAAAGGATACTTAATAATTTAAAAAAAATTTTCTCCTTGGCCTCTAGAAATCACACTATTTTACTACTGAGATTGCAGAGATAGGGCAAATTTAGCGAGCCCGTTGCAGTTCCTGCTTCTGTTTTTCATAGGAGTGAAACACTGCATAAGGTAAAGAAACCATAGAACTGAAAACGTGATTTGTTTGTAGTTACACTTTCATCTGTGTGTTTTTTAGTTTAGTTTGGCTAGCTACCATCATATACTAAATACTGTGAAAAAACAAAAGACTTATCAAGATTACTTTCTAAACCAAAACATTTTCTATAAATAGAGCTTATCATTTATGTCTTTTTAAAAATACTTATATGCTATTGATCTTTTTAAATGAATTAAATGAATTACTCAAGGCATAAAATGTTGCATTGCAAATATGGGGATTTAGTAAAAATGTAATTAACAAAAATGTTGACGTGCTTTCCATAACAAATTCTAGTGCAGTTTAATCAGTATCCTTCAGGCTACCTTTACTCATGATATGCAGCTCTTAAAGTTATATAAAATACATTGCTAAGGAATTCATTATGGCTAAGTCTGGCTACAATGTACGTTAAAGAGTTACAGATATGATTATTGCAGCCTAAAGGGATGTTTTGTATATCTACTAAAAGTTTATATAGAAAACCTTTTAGAGTTAAAAGGGGCATTTCTTTTATCTTTATTTTGTGATTGAGAGCATGGTAGAATTATGCCTGTCTCTTTTCATAAATACTGCTTTTCTACTCCGGAGATGATGTTAGCAGTTACTGAATATGGAATTTATAATTTTTCACATTTATATTCCTTTAATATCTGTGCAGGAAGCTTTATAAGCTCTTACTGTTGCCATCAGACTTTCAGATTACATATGTATTTATATATACACATTCTTAGGCCCTGGTTATTTTTTATTATAATGTTTAAGGTTCTCTTGTCAGAAATATTTATTTTATGTACTGTTTTGCATGATGGCTTATAGAAAACCCAATTAACAAAAATACAAACGAATATTTAAAAAATATTGACATTTAAAAATAACAAACTGACTGGGTATAAAATCCAGAACTATAATATCTCAGTTCTTTTTTGAGTGTGAGTTATAAAAATTCTATCTAATATAGAATTGCTGAGAATTATAAAGTTCGCATAGACAGCCAGCATAACAATTAGTTGTGAAGTCCCCCAGAAGAAGGAAGGCACATACACTGAATATGGATGTCATTTTATCATTTTTGGACATTAATTCACTTCCATCTTAAATGGGCCCAGACTAGGAAATCTATGCAATGGCATTCAACTAAAATTTTATAACTTATTTTCTAAAATTCTATTTTCTTGGTCACCCAAAATTTGTGAGCACTTTTAGCAGTCCATCCCCCGTGGACATGACATGGCATGTCACTATCTGGGGGAACTTGTTATAATCAGAATGCATCACAAATTCAATGTGCATTTCTTATTCAAGATTACTTATAAAAATGCTAAATAAGACTGGCTTTATCTGTGTTAATAGAAAAGTGGCACAAATAATCACAAACAGTAGGTAATCCATAAATCATTTACGTTTGATTTTAGAATTTATTATGTAAATTGCATTCTACAGCAGAATTATCATTTTAATACAATTTGCTTAGGATGATATTTAAATTAGTTTGCATTCCCTTGTCATCCACAACTGAAGGTGAAATGAGTCAGCACACAAATATATTTAGGTGGGAAAGAATCTGTTTGGAAATAAAACTGTGCTGTGAAAAATACAAAACAATAGATTAATAGAGTAATATTTACTCAGAGAAAGGCCCCGTATCAATGATTGGATTAGTTATACATAGAAAGTTTAGATAGAAGGATAACATGCCATTTTTTTGGTAGAATTTCTTGTCACCTTTATATCATCCCACAAATATCTCTACTTCCACATTTCCCCAAATGAGACGGTTTTCCCATACCATTCTTAAAAATATACATTCTGTCCTTAAATCATTTTGTAACATTTTGAGGTTGTGTACACTCATAAGGGTATATGGGAATCCTGGGGCTTACTTGACTGAAGAAAATAAGAACATGCCTAGTGCAAGTGATGATAGTGAAAATCAGATGTTCAAACATACTTTAATCAGAAAACAAGGAAAGCAAAAGATTATGAAAAAAGAACATATGGCATTTTTTTTTCAACTCAGGAAAATTTTTATCCTTAACTTTTTGCTCTAATACACTAATACCTCTGTTAAAATGACAGAAACATTAGCACTTCTTCTCCAAAACGTGTTCCATCCCTTCTCCTCACAATCTTTAAATTTCCTCACCAAATCACTTCTAAATAGGGTCTCATCTTATCTACCTTAAACATTATAAACAAAATAATCAAATCAAGAAAAAGGCTTTCATGACTCCATGTCTTCTTTCAATTGTGCCTTTTCTCTCTCTTTCCCATTACTGCCATTTTTCTTTTAGGAATGGACTCTATTAATAGGCTTATTTTAGGAATGGACTCTATTAATAGGCTTAATACAATAACTGTGATTGCATGAATTTTTTTCTCTAGCTTCCATAGTCTACTTTCAAAATCTTGAGGAAAAGGCCTGAGATTTACTCACTCTATCTCCAGGAAATAGCACAGTTACTGAAATTTAACACATAATCAGTAAATATTTATGAAAGAATAAATGATTCCCCTTCTAAATAATCAAAATTGCAATAATCTTATTGCAAGTAAATATAAATTCTAAAATATTACAAATGTGTGAGATATTTGAAATAAGAATCCATAAATAATAAATACAAATAACACAAATACAAATAAAAATAATGATCATTGAAGGTATAACCTGAAGGTAAACAGCACAAAACATCAAAAAATACAAATTCGGAAGCTAAAATTCTAGTTTTCTTAGGCAATGATTAAAACCAAAACAATAAGCTTATATTACTTATTATTTATCTCACCTCTATTTCTCTCTATCTTCCATTTCTTCCATATTGCCATACAGACTCTGAGTCACAATGAATGACAAAAGTTTTACAATTGATAACCATAGACATAATGAAAAGAATCAAAGAAAGAATCATCAAAGGCAAAAGAAAAAGTGGGTATAGATCAGCAGAAATTTAGAAACTGTAAAACTTTAGACAATATGTAGTCCATCACTGGTATCACTTAAGCCTACACTAGTGATAAAGCATTTTATAAATAATAAATGATAAAAATAATGAGTTATCTCCTATCTAAATATTCTTGCCTTCCTTGAAAATGGGATATTGATTGTCTCCAATTATTGTAAACCTGTCTATTTTTCCTTTCAATTCTGTATTTGCTTCTTATATTTTGTGATATTTACTTTATGTGTTTTGGGACTGTGTTGTTCAGTGCATATATGTTTATAATTGTTATGTCTTTTCGATGAGTTGATAACTTTTATCAATAGCTAATATCCTTCTTGGTCTCTTAAGATAGTTTTTACTTTAAGTCTATTTTGTCTGTTAATAGTACACTAACCCAGCTTTGTTTTGGTTAATATTTGCATGGAATATCTTTTTTAATATTTTCACTTTCAACCTAGTTGTATCTTTGCATCAAAAGTGAATATTTTATAGAAAATATATCTTTGAATCATAGTTTTTTAAAATGTATTTTGCAATATCTGACTTTTGATTGGAGAGTTGAATTCACTTACATATAAAATACTTATGAGGAAACACTTACTTCCACTATTTTGCTGTGTTTGGTATGCTAGATCTTTATTGTCCCTCGTATAGTCCATTGGTGGCTTAATTTGTGTTCAGTTTCTTTTTTTTTTTATTGAGCTATTTTGATTTCTTGCTCATTTGTTTTTGTGTATATTACTTAGATATTTTCTTTGTGTTTACCATGTGGATTATATTTAATATCCTAAATTTAAAAGAATATAATTTAAATTTCTATGAACTTCACTTTAAAAGCATACAAAAGCTCTAAGCTTATATAAATCTGCCCTCCCTTATGTTACTATTTTCACAAATGACATCTTCATGCATTTTGTCGCCTAAAACACAGATTTGTAATTATTTTCATATACCTGTCTAACTTAGGTAGAAAACAAAACACAGTTACAAAGCAAAAATACAATAATGCCAGCTTTTATATTTGAATATGTTGTTACATTATAGGATATCTTCATTTCTTTGTAGGATTTTTATTTACTGTTAATGCCCTTTCATTTTAACTCAAAGAACCCCATCTTGCATTTCTCTGGGTCAAGTTCAGTGATAACAAATTCCCTCAGATTGTGTTTATCTGTGAATGTCTTAAAATTTCCCTCACTTTTGAAGGACAGTTTGCCAGACACAGAACTCTTGGTTGAAAAGTTGTGCTTTTTTTTTTTTTTTTTTTCTTTTTCAGCCTTTTATATGTGCTTTACCACTGTTTTCTGGGTTCCATAGTTTCAGATGAGGAACCTGGTGTTATTCTTGTTGTGGACCCCTTGTAAGTGGTGAGTCTCTTTCCTAGTGCAGATTTCAAAATTATCTATTTTAACTTCCAATAGTTTCATTACAATGTGCCTTGGTGTGGGTCTCTTTAAATTTATCCTATATATACATTTCTTTTTAAAGATTTTATTTATTTATGTGACAGAGAGACAGCCAGCGAGAGAGGGAACACAGCAGGGGAGTGGGAGAGGAAGAAGCAGGCTCCCAGCGGAGGAGCCCGATGTGGGACTCGATCCCGGAATGCCGGGTTCACGCCCTGAGCCAAAGGCAGAAGCTTAACGACTGCGCTACCTAGGCGCCCCTCTATATACACATTTTTAAGCTTCTTGGATTTGTAGATTCATGACATTTATCAAATATGAAAAGCTTGGCCATTATTTATTCAAATTTTCCCTCTGTTCCTGTTTCTGTATTTCTCTCTGTTATCTATTTCTGGGACTTCCCCAATGTGTACATTGGACCACTTGATGGTGTATCACAGGTCTCTTCATCCTTTATGTCACTTTCTTTCATTCTTTTTTACTTTCTGCCCTTCAGACATGATAATTTCAATAATCTTATCATCAAGATTGTTGATACTTTTTTCTACCTGTTCAAATCTTATGTTGTACTCCTCCAGTGAAATTTTCAATTCAGATATTGTATTTTCAGGTCCAGAATTTCTTTTTGGTTCCTTTTTATAATTTCTATCTCTTTATCAATATATTCATTTTGTTCCTCTATCATTTGGCCCTTTTTCAATATTTTTTTCTTTAGTTCTTTGAGCATATTTAAGATAGCTGTTTTAAAGTCTTTATCTACAAGTTGGATGTTTGGGCTTCTTCCTCAGGTATGGTTTCTATCAATCTATTTTTTTTCTTTTGAATGAGCCAATGTTTCTATTTCTTGTTATGGCTATGATTTTTTTTTGTTGGAAAATTCACATTTTAATATTCTAGTGTGGTAACTGAAAATAAGATTTTCCCCTCCCCCTGTTTGCTGTGTTTTGAGTAGTATTTATTAAGTTTTTCAAACTATTTTTGTACAGAGTGCATTCTCTCTTTTCTGTGGTCACTGAAGTCTCTGTTCCCTTAGCTCATGTTTCAACAGAGACTTCCTTGGATACAAGGAATTAAAACACACACACACACACACAGAGAGAATAACAACAAAAAAAAACTCCAAACTAATATCTCTCTTCTCTTTTTCCACATTGGCTCAGTGCGGGTTACTCTAACACTTATCTAGGCTTCCAAAGAACAGAGGAATCAAGCTAATGTGTCAGTAAGGGTCTTGCAAGGTCTTTTCTAAGCATGTGTGTTGCCTGGGGCATGCACATGTCTTTCTAAATTCCTGTGTGTGTGTGCGTGTGAGTGTGTGTGTGTGTATAGTCACTTTTAAATGTCTTAAATTTCCCAAAAAGTCCCCACAGCTTTTCTTTCTTAGCTCTAGGTTGTGTATGCCTTGACCATAATCCTACCTTTCAGGCTTATTTTGGTTGTTAGTTCACTTGTGGCATTTCTGAGCAGTGCCTACTACTTTTCCAGCGTAAATTCGGAGTTAGGCATAGAGAGATGAGCACCTTGTGTCAGTTCATCAGGAATCCCCAGAGCAGTTGAACAGATTATATACATAAATTTGCCAATAAGTGTGCCCTGGCCTCTCCAAAACCAGAAACCACAGTCCCACACTGGAAACACAGGCTGCTGCTGTTTCAAGACTGCCACTGAAACAGGTAGGGAGTAAGTCAAGGTCAATTAAAAATGGCAAAAATCTTCCCTAGCATTTCCAGGTTGCCTTGTTCATGATTCGGCATGTTCTTAGTTGCTATAAATCTTTCACTGTTTTCCAAAGTTCTAACAATGTTGGTTTGGTAGTTTCTGTCCCCCCACCCCCATTTTGTGGGAGAATAAGTTTGGAGCTGCCTACTCTACCATTTTGCTAATGTCAGTCCATTATTCCTTCATTTTATCTTCAAGCATAGCTTTTAACTTGGAAGAAGAAGCCATACCCATAAATATAAAATATTAAGATACTTTAAAAAGTAGATAGTTAAGAGATTCCTGGGTGGTTCAGTCGGTTAAGTGAACCTTCAGCTCAGGTCATGATCCCAGGGTCCTGGGATTGAGTCTGGCATTGGGCTCCTTGCTTGTCAAGGAGCCTCTTCTCCCTCTGCCTGCAGCTCCCCTTGCTTTTGCTCTCTCTCTCTCTGACAAATAAATAAATAAATAAACAAACAAATAAATAAATAAATAAAATCTTTTTAAAAAGCAGGTACTTAACATGAAATAAGTAATTACTAAGAAGGAAGTAGTGGTGGGGCTTTACAAAGAGCAACTGAGCAGATATCATGTAGCAGAAACTATAAGTCTTCTAAATAATAAAAATCAAAGTCTTAATTTCCCTTAGAAATGTTGTCAGAGTCATACATATGTATATATATTTAAGTTTCAAAATTATTACTTTCAATCCAAGTAAAGAATTACACTTACAAGGCAAATCAGGCATGAGATGGTCCTGCTATGAAACTTTGCACAAATCTATGGACATTTTCTAAAATGCTTACAATGTGAAAGCTTTAGATTTGATAAAGAAGTCATCATGTACTTTGAATAACTGGGCTATTTAAGTAAAATTTTTTATTTTTAAATGAACATTTTTTATTTATAAATTTAGATAGGTAGATATGAATAGGCTTAAATGAGTATTATTTTTTAATTATAATTTACACCTGCACTGGTCAGGCAAAAGAGAAAAGATACTACTCTTAAGTAGTTGCATCTACCGGGATTATAACTAAAAATCAGATATAGTTGCATTTTTGTATTACATTTACTCATTATTTGTTGTATTTATAATATGTCAGTTGAAACTTTTCCACTGTACACTCTATACTGAACAAGTGAACATTAATCATTATTTAAAGAGAACATAAGAAAAAATGGAAAAAATCAAACATATTCATAAAATACATGACTAAACTTCAAATTAGTCCTAAAAGAGCAAATGGAACATTAATGTGAGTGTGTTTCAATGAATAAATTATTTCTCAGTGAAGGCATTTAAAAATAGACACAAAATCTAGTTCAAACAAATGCAGTATCAACATATTTCTGATCTATTTTGTCAGAAGAAAATTTCCTTTTTAATGCAATAGTTTTTCTTTACTAAGTAAATATGAAGCTTACTTAACTTCTATACTTAATCTGTTCTGATTCAGTTTTAATATATATTTACAAGTATAATTGTTTTTAATGTTTTTCCCCTAAGGGTAAATAAAAAATAATGTAATTCCAAAGAGAGGAAATTTGTTCTCCAAGCAAATTAATCTACTTATGTAATAAAATTAATAATACATTTTGCCTTGAAATACACAAATGGACTTATTTCCCAATTTCCCTTTTCTTAAATTATAAATGCTGCCTTCCACAAATATGAATACTGCAGCTAAGTAGAAAATTTTATTGCAAGTCTGTAAAGCTTTTTATGGTTTGTCATTCTACATTTGTTCCTGGATGCAAGCTGTCTAGTGTGCTGGAGATGTTCCTATCTAACATATAGTTCACTGGATTGACACAACTATCATGTACAAATTTTCATTACTTGAATTCTAGGTAAGATACATTAAGATATATAAATAGACTGCAAATTGATATAACTATTTTTACATTATTTTACTCTTTTATGATGATTTTGAGGTCATTGCAAATTGTAATTTATTCAGATAACAATTAGTTGTCAAATATTTAAGCACACTATTATTCTTTGTAAGCCTAATATTACCGATCAATATCGGAAATCACTGATAATAGACCAACAGAATTAAAACATTGTGCTTTTTCTCTTAGGTGGTTTGCTTTCGGTGGTAGGCAGAATTTTAGGGTGGCTCCCATGATCTTTCCCCCCAATGAGAGTGCTACTTGCATGATTATGCAACCTTCTGCGGCAACAGAAATTTTGTAGATATATACTACTTAGTTGACTTTAAGATTGAGAGATGGTCGGTAGGCCTAACGTAATCATATGTGCCCTTTCAAAGCAGAGTCTTCTTTAGCTGGCTTCAGCAAAGGATTCAAGCAATGAGAGGCATTTAACATTATGAAACTCCCCTTTTGCTGAGATGGAGGAAGCCACAGGACAAGGGCCTAAGAGTGGCTTATAGATGATGAAAGCAGTCTTCAGCTGACAGCCTGGAAGCAAAGAGAAATTCAGTTCTCAAACCTAAGGAAATAAATTCTGCCAATGACAGATATGAGTTTGGAAGAAGATCTTGAACTGCAGATGAGCATGCAACTAGCTCCCACTTGGATTTATCATGAACAGAGAACCCAAACACAACCTTCCCAACTTCTGATCTATAGATCGTGAACTAATAAATGAATGCTGTTTAAAGCCACTAATGTTTGTTTTTTTTTTTTTTTTTTTGAGATTTTTATTTATTCGACAGAGACAGAGACAGCCAGCGAGAGAGGGAACACAAGCAGGGGGAGTGGGAGAGGAAGAAGCTGGCTCACAGCAGAGGAGCCTGACGTGGGGCTCGATCCCATAACGCCGGGATCACTCCCTGAGCCGAAGGCAGACGCCCAACCGCTGTGCCACCCAGGCGCCCCTAAAGCCACTAATGTTATTGCACATTGTAATTCATAATAAAAATTCAATAAACCTTCAGAATATCCTTAATTTTATCAAACTGATTGATAGAGCATATAATATCCTACCATACTGCCTTCAAATTTGTTTTTATATATTGTTTATGATTAAGTCTTTCAAAATTTTCCAGTAACTAAATGTCTCCTGCTATTATTGGTGGGAAGTCAAGTATTCCTTCCTGCAATCCCCAAGTTTCTAAGAAACCCTGAAGATCCCCTGTAAAAAGCCAGTTCCTCTGAAAGAGTCAGTTTTTCTTTTTGTACAATACACAAAACAGTCTAAGAAATTAGACTGTTAGCTCTATCAATAACTTAGCTGTCACAATGGGTCACAGTTGAAGTTTGTCTGTGTCTAATATCATTCTCTGGCCAAAGCCACAATAGTTTCTCAGGCTGATCCTCAATATTATGCTTTTGTTTTTATTTTTGGCAATTTATATTCATTTGCTTATTCCTTATTAAACACACACACACACACACACACACACACACACACACACCACACCATGGTATGCATCCATCTGAGTCCAGATAGACTTATCAACTTTGGCCATACATTTTGCAGGAATTAGGTATTTCCCATGAACACAAAAGGTATTTTGTTAATCATATGTTAAAAGTCCAGATATCCCAGATTGTGAGATCCCATTTGGAGCACTGACATCTTTAATTGCCATAAGACTAAAATCAGAGCCTCCTGGACCAGATTTCCTTAATTTCAAACAACATCATGAAAAGTGGGACCGATAGTCCAACACTTTTGCCATATTCTATTGCCATATTCTATCTAGAAGGGAGTTACAGGTGTCAGTCACAATCCAAGGGAGGGTATTAAACACTAGCATGGCCACTGAGGATCATCATTGCCTAAAACAATAAAAATGACAATAAACTTGACAGGGGGCACTTTTATTTTCAGTAGTTTTTAATTCATTCATCCATACACTCACAAAATATTACAGAGCAATTACCAGAGAAGTTATGTTTCTATTTGTGGTGGATACTGCAGTGAACAAGGTGGATAAAATCTGCACTCACGGATTTCTATTCTATTTGACAAGGTATAAGACAAATGCATAGATGCTTGACATGAAATCAGATAGTAAAGAGAGCTGTGAAGAAAACTGAAACAGTCTAAGTGATTACAGAGTTACATGGGGTGATGCTATTTTAGACAAGAAGGACCGGAAATACCTTTCTGGAGAGTAGTATTTCAGCACTGACTTGAAAGAAATGAGTGCATGGGCAGGTAGCCAAAAGCATTCCTGGTAGAGCTAAGCACAATGTCAGAGGCCAGAGAGCAGAAATGTGGTTTGGAATAGTAGGAAGGCCAGAGAAGCTGGGCCAAAATGAGCAAGGAGAAGAATTTAAGAGATGATGCCAGAAATTCATACAGGTATATGATAATTAAACCCACAGGGAGCTCTCATTTATTTTACCTGGGACACAAATGCCCTTGTGTGTGTGTGGAGGGGAGGTGGGCGCAGACGTATTATTGAACAAAAGTTTTTAATTCATTCATAGCACACAAGGCAATGATGTGTGTTTTTGGTTTTAAATGGGCTCTGGCTGCTATATAAAAAAATAATAAATTTGAGGAACAAGAAAAGAACTATAAAAAGCATTTTGGTATCAACTGTAATAGTTCAAGCAAGGCATTATAATATTCATTATCACAAAGACAAAAAGGAGAAATAGATATAACTTTTTGAAAATCATTCACAAATTAGTAGCCTTAGAATTTTGCAGTTTCTAAGACATGCAAACTTTCTTCTGGGCCTGCTATGTTCCTCTTCCTTTCCACATCTCTTTTTGCCTTTTAGAATGGCAAAATTTTGTACTGTGGCTAATCTCCATAAAGATAGTTTGTTTTCCTTCCTCTGTCATGGGTGAATCTGTAATCCTTTGCTAGATGGCTGGCTGGTAACACAATTATAGAAAGTGGAGAATATACCCAAAATGGAGACTATACCATCAAGACTCAATAAAATAAAAAAAAAATTAACATCATATCTTTTATGAGGGAAGATAAGAATGGAGAGGAAAGCTTTGAAACCTATAAAACCATAACATATAATATCCAGTAATAGAAAATGTCCTATTTTTATTGTGTACTTTGCTTTAGTTATTTTTTTTTTCTGTTAGATAAGGTTTTAAGTTCTTTTCTTCTTCAGGGAGTTTATAAATATTTGATGAATTTTCATCAGAGAACTATTTTTAGTTTTAATATTGTTTTTACTTGATGGCCAACTAGTAAATCCAACTTTTCTCCTACAGTGAAACAATATAAATTACATGAACCAACCAGTGGGATTTTGGCATAGGGACAAGTTCTCTAGTTTTCAATAGACTTTCCTACAAATACTGTTGAAGTATTAACTTTAGAAAACAGTCAGCATTTTTGTGTGAAAATAGTTCTTATATAATTTTAGAATTTAATGGACTACTAAACAGTATGGGTTGGTTCTAAGGAAGCTCCCATACGATGCTCTGTCAATGGACCCATTAAGCCCATTAATGTGAGGGAACATGTCTGAACAGGATGTTTCTGAAGGGAATGCCAGGATTGCAATTTAGGGAGTATAATAATTTGAACTCACAATGAATGAAACACTCAAGTGTATACATATGCCAACTGCTTATATTGAGCCTTGGGCATTCTGAGGAAAGACTACTGGGCCTTTATCTGAGAATCTAAAACGAGCAACCCCTATGTGCTCCAGGCTCTGTATTAGAGCAATTCCCCTACTTTTTGCATATTTTTACTTCTATAGAATTAAAGCACTTTCCCCCTATACATTTAAGTTTTGGTCCATATATACCATTGTTTTTTGTTTTTGTTTTGGTAGAGAATGGTTTGAATTTTGTAAAATACAAAGTTATATAAAAAACACATAAAATACATTTAAGCCACAAATTGCTTTATTAAAGAATTCATCTGGCTTTTCCCAGATAGCACATTTAGTTATCTGCTTATTTTTCTAGATTCTCTGTGTTTAGCTGAATACCTTATATTTCCTGTGTGAATACAGACATGCTAATAGATAGAGAGATGGAGAGACAGAGTAGAATTTACTTATTTATTTATATAAATATAACTTATTTATTTATATTTAATTGTTATTTGAAATTTTGAAGTTTTAAAGCATAGCTAGGGTTAAATATCTTGGTAAAGCATATATTTTATTTTGCATGTTAATTTTTCACAACCCAGGAAAACTTATATTAAGTGAACACATATGTTAATACCAAAACAATTCATTTTTCTATTATCTAAATTGAACCTTGCAAAAAATTAGTCTTAAACATATATATTACTTGTTTTATTTGAATAATCATATGCATTGAGACTGCATACATTTTTATTTTATAATCCAGAAGCCAAATACTAACTTAACCTATGATTATCTCCTTTTACCAAGTAAAAGGAGATACCTGTAACAGGTATCCTTAGATCATTCACGTTCAATGTGATTTTTGGTATGGTTTAATTAAAATCTATTATCTTTCCAGCTCTTTTCTATGTGCTTATTTTCTCTTTTTCCCCCTATGTTCTGCCTTCTCGTGTGTTAACTGACCATTTTCTTGGGATTCCACCTTGTTTCCTTTATTAACTTACTATGTATACATCTTGTTGTTGTTGTTGTTGTTGTTGCTAATTCTTTTAATGGTGACTTAGGGTTTACAAGACACATTTTAATTAATCAGTCTACCTTCACCTAATATTATACTACTTCACATGTAGTGTCAGGATATTACAACTTTATATTCCCAATTCTTTCCTCCTATCCTTTGTGCTATTATTGTAATACTCTTTTAAATATGATATAAACACAGAATACAGTGTTGCAGTTTGTCTAGTATTTTTGTTACAAGTGACAAAAAATATTTCTAGTACCATCATCTTTTCATTTTTAGTGCTATTCATGTCATTTTATATGTCCATACTGTGATATGGCATTTCTGCCAGCAGGACATTCTTTTATTTTTTTGCAGAGTAGATATGTTGGCAGTTATCCTTATAGTTTTGATTATGTTTAAGAAAACTGTTATTTCTCAAATATTTAGGCCATAGCAGATGTTATTACAAGTGATGCTACCGTGAACATTCTTGAACATGCTTCTGTAGTATATGTGGGATAACTTTCTCTAATTTATGTCCCAAGTGGGATTTCCGGGTCACAAGATACATACAACTTCAATTTTACTGATTACTTCTGAATTGCTAGGGGTTGTATCTATTTACAAAGGCACTAATTGTATTTCATGGCCCCTGTTGTCCCTATTCAACACTTGGAAGTGACAGAATTCAATTTGTATATGATATTTCTATCTATGAAGCATATAATATAAATGTATTTTGCTATATTATATCCACCTTCATTTATTTAATGCTACATAAAATGACTTAATTACTGTTCAACTTTTTTTTTGGAATCCTCTTAATACACATCTTTGAAAGAAAAATGCATCTAGATTTTGGAGATTATGAAAAAAGATGACATTTTGAAGTATGAGTTCCATTATTGTGCATGAAATCCTACTATCCATTGCATAAATCAAAATAACTTAATAGAAGTTGTATAGTTTTCAAGAAAGCAATTTCAATTTTGTAGTTTATTAGTATGTTTACTTTTTGGCAATTTATACTTTTCAGGTTCAAAGTTAAGTTCCAGAGGAAAAAAGGTATTAGACTGACAATGCATATATACTGAGTTACAGCTGAAATTATGCTACTATTAAATGTAACAAAAGTGTATGGTAGAAGATAAATGATTTTTCTAAACAGCGATAAAATACTTACTTTTGATAATATATTATTAGAATATAGAAATGGTAAACAAAAAAGATATTGTTTGCCTTTCTGGTTTTCAATTCTTTTCAAAATATAGAATTTAATATAAAAATTTACCATTTATCAGGAGGTTATGACCTTCATAATCTCAACTGCTGAACCAACTGAAAAACCAATATAGAAAAATATTCTTCATGTTATCAGAACAAATGTTGGCTAGTTTTTATTAAATTGACTTGTGCTGATGTATATAAATTAGGCTTATTAAAGCATGAATAAAGTGTCCATTTTCATGTCCTTTTTCATCTTTGAACATTGGTTAGAATAACTGTATTTGCAGTAAGTACTAAAAATAATTGGAGGCTGTCATAAAATACTCAGATGAGGTTTAATATATAGTTTTAAGACAACAAAAGCTATTTGACCTTCACTGTACTTTAACTTCCATAGCCCGTGATTCATATACACAAAAATGAGTATAGAGTCAGTTTCTTTTCTTTTTAAATTCTCACAGGTCCTAATTCCTTTTGAATAATGGGGCAAAAATCTTTCTTTAAATCTCCATAGAGCAATGTTCATCCATCATACATCCCTTGCTTCTATCTCCTTCTCAGGAAGAAGAGCAAAATTTCAAAGGTAGACAAAAATATGGGAGACAATTACAAGCTCTGGCAAAATGTGAATTAACACATGTATGACCCAAGCACAATTTTTATTGAGTGCCTAAAAATGAAGAGAAGGTAACTGGGAATATTTGAAATAAATCTTAAAAAATAAAGAAAATCAAACTTTGGACCATTAACAAATTATATTTTGATTAAAAAATAGAATGTGTTTTTATAATATTGACTTAGCTTTGAACAGGAAGTAGGTCCCCTATAAATTGCTACTGACGAGTCTATGTGTATTCCACTGAGATATGCTAGAACAAGCAGGGAGCCTGGGAAGAGAGAGGCTTCAAATTTTACTTTAATTATTCAGAGTAGACTTATTCTTTAAGACTCCAAATATGAAAGAAAGTCTATCTTGAGGTTTTTTTTGGTTTTGTTTTGTTGTTTCAACGACTCTCTGGTGCAATTTCTCTGTGACTAAAGAGATGTCCTTAATACTGTGGAGGTGCAAATACAAAAGTGAACAAAAAGTTTCTGAATTTCCAGAAAAATGGTTCCTGAATTCCCCGAAGCAAATAGCAGCAACAGCAAGGGATAAAATAATCTGTGTCGAAAGGGCTACAAAGATATTTCAAGTTATGAATGAGGTGTGTGAATACTGCATGTGTATGAATATGTCACACGTTTTTATAATATGAAATTTGAAAAAGTGTATACCAGGTAACATAGAAAGAGATGCTAAAAAAGAAAGAAAAATACAGGAAACAAGGAAAATCCTAAAGGGTAATACAAGCATTCAATAAAGTAATACATCTCTATTCTCACTTTCACTCTAAAAAATTCCTCCCCAAGGAAAATAAAGTGATTGGTACCATAATTAGAAAAATAAATCTTTGGTTACCCCTTCCTTCCCTAGAGGCCCAGTTCATATGTCAAGGAAAACCTGTACATATTGAGTTTTTCACCTATGAAAGTAAATATAAAATATTATTTGATAAAGACTGAGGAGAGAAAATTAAAAAAAAAAGTTGGCTTCTTTCTAGTCATTAAAACCCCGAGGGTATTCTGTAAATGACACATGGGTTTGGAAATATTTGTGTACTACATCAAAGCCTGAAATATTGGAAGGGGTCAAGGACTCACCGTAAAGTAGTTGACTAAGATCTTAAAAGGAATACAGCACTTAAACTTATTTAAGCTTTCTGAGGAAAAAAACCCATCCTTTCAACATCATATATTATACGTGGCAAGGAACATTTACAGTTAATTCTTATTTAAATAATGTAACGTAAGGTTGATATTTACTTTATTTATTTTTAAAACTTTATTTGATTGTAGGTAAGAACACTTCACGTGAAATCTTAGCAAGGTCTTGAGGCAGAATACGTTCTTGCTGACTATGGGTACGATGTTGAGCCCTAGAGCGTCTTCATCTTGCTTCACTGAAGGCGTGTGTCCACTGATTAGTAACTCCCCGTTCCCTCCCTTTCTCTGGTCCCTGGAAACCACCATTTCACTCTTTTGTTCAATGAATTTGATTTAGAGTCCTCATACAAGGGGAATTATGCAGTATTTGTCCGTCGTGACTGGCATATTTTACTTAGTATAACATCCTCAAGATTGACCCATGTTGTTGCATATTGTAGAATTTCCTCGTTTTCTTTTTGAGTCTGAATTGTATTACATTGTATGTGTATGCCATATTTTCTTTATCCACTCATCTCTCAATGACCATTTAAGTAGGTT
Organism: Ursus maritimus; assembly: GCF_017311325.1. Lineage (NCBI taxonomy): Eukaryota > Metazoa > Chordata > Mammalia > Carnivora > Ursidae > Ursus > Ursus maritimus. The sequence goes on along the minus strand of NW_024423344.1, from coordinate 59,421,593 downwards.
ATATAATGTAACTATTATAAATAGTACTGCAATGAACAATGGGAGTACTAATGTCTCTTTAAGGTTCTGATTTCAATTTTTTTGGATAAAAACCCTAAAGTGGGATTTTTGGATCATGTGGTAGTTATACTTTTAATTTTTTTATGGACCTCCATATTATTTTCCATAGTAGCTGCAGCAATTGACATTCCCACCAACAGTGTGCAAACATTCCAATTTCTCCACACCTTCACCAACACTTGTCTTTTTTTTTTAATAATAGCCAAACTGACCGGTGTGTAAGGTGATATCTCATTGTGTTTTTTTAAATAATAATATATTTTTATTATATTATGTTAGTCACCATATAGTACATCCCTAGTTTTTGATGTAAAATTCCATGATTCATTACTTGCGTATAACACCCAGTGGCACCATGCAATATGTGCCCTCCTTAATACCCATCACCAGCCTATCCCATCTCCTCCCCGCCCCCGCTGAAGGCCTCATTGTGGTTTTGATTAGCATTTCCCTGATGATGAGTGACATTGGGCCTTTTTTTCATATACCTGTGGGCTATTTTTATGTCTTCTTTAGAAGAATGTCTGAAGACATGCTTTGAAGATATGTCCATCCAAGTCCTTAGCCCATCTTTTAATCAAGATATTTAGTTTTTTTGTTATTGAGTTTTAAAAATTTGATATTGATTCTAACGTGTCCTTTTACCCCCAACGGGGTACCAGTAATAGGTTGCCAAACTTAAATAAATCTTGCATTAGTCTATTTTAAAAGGTGGAAATTTATTTTTAAAAAACCCATTCTCTCAAAAGATCAGCACTTTACACTATGCTAAAGCATGGGAAATTAAAAATAAATTGTCACTGAAATAAAATTTTAATTATTATTAATATATTCACTTCACAGCAAATAAGTACATATTTAGTATGTCTAAATAATTCACATAGTTGGGTGCTATGAACATCTATATAGTTTATTATCAATATGAAACAAAACAGCTGAAACAGAGAACTACTTTCACCTCAATTTCCTCTCTTCAGGAAACTGTGTCTCATTCTTAAAATTTCTACTCTTACTGCAACTACCATATTATACCCCAAATTATACTGTAACATTTAAAGCAATAAGTTGATTATATTTTTCTCCATTATAAGCAATATTATGGCATCTTAAAGTAATAATACCTCAATTCTTTTGATATAGTTCCTCGTAATGGCAAAAATAATTACTGGATTTAAAAATCTGGGTATTAAGCTCTTGATATGAATTTCCATATTCTCTCTGAAATGATTCCACTATGCTTAATATTCAGCATGAGATGCGTCCATCAACAATTAGTTTACATAAAAATATTTTAAGTTAATTTTTTTAATTGAAATTCTGCAGGTGGTTGGTGATAAGAATATGTCTCTACTATCATTTAAGGTTAAAAACGCAATACTTACATATTTTCCTGTGTGTCTAATTTCAGTTTTTAACTATGGAGGAGTGATTTCTTTAAATATGCCAATCTGTATAGATAAATGCATTGTAGGGTACACTTAGATTTTTTGAGGAGGCAAATTAAATTGGAAGAGTTGAAGTTATTATTTGAACAAATCAACAGGAAATGGAACACACCCATCATTTGGGACACGTTAGACGCTGTGCTGGAACTACATAGATTTATTATCTTTACTGATCACATTTAGCTTATGATTCTTTTGCTTTATATCCAATTTGCCTACGTAAAAATCTTTACTGAAGAAAGAGTAAGCACATCCTTTTCCTTCATTTACCAAAATCCGTTCCCCATTATTTGTTGTTTAGCATCTAGAAAGTCGGCTAAGAAGTAATTTCAACAAATGTTTTAACTCTGCTGCAATTTCATATAAAATAGAAAAACTTAGAGTGCACTTATATGCCTGATGTTATATTTTTTTAGAATATTTAGCTAACTTTCTTAATATAGATTTGACTCAAAATATGTATTTATAAATTAAAATTATCACTTCTAAGATAAGGCATGGAGGTTTTGCAGAACAGATTAGTGTGTAATAGGTAAAATGATGTGTATCCCCTTACTTTCTTTTTGATAGAAGAGATTTAGAAATCATCAGTTGATTATAGAAAGAAATCCATATCTAATCATTAGCTTATACATTCAACCAATACCTTAATTCAATTTTAAATTAAAAAAAATGTGAATCCAGGCAAAATTTGTGCTTGTGTATTTAAACTTATCAGAAAAATGAACAGAAGCTTCACTTTCATAACAACCTTTTTTTTAAGAAAAATGTATTTGAAAAAAATTTGGCTTTAGGGCGTAGCACAACAACAAAAAGAAATTCCTCTAAAATTCAGAAAAATATAAAAGTCTTCATTCTCATAAAACCGTTATTTCTAAGCTAGAAAAATTATAAAGATAAAAGGTAAATGCACAAGTCACAGAAATACATGCCTCCGAGCCACTGAGTAATTACACAGAGAGGCTGAGAACTAGATGTTCAGTCAGGGAACATTTATCGTTAAGTGAATTTTAGTTACAACCAGAAACATTTCCCAAAATTTAAAGTATAACAAGTAGCAATTAATTAATTAGATTTACTGGATTACTCTTAATATTACTACATTTATGTAAATGTCTTTGTGACATTTTATCATTTAATGTGTGTTATCTTTCATTTTCTTTGAATGACCTAATATTTATATTTTATTACTGAAAACTAAAAAAGATTTCAAAATAGCTGACATGGAACTATGATTGCAGTATGATAATTTTTAAAAAAATTATTATTATTTGCACTTTAAAGTACCACAGATTAGTTCATTCGTATTTTATTTGTGGATAAAATACATAAATAACACAGATAATGCTTTTCTAATTTGTAAATTTTGGTTATTTTTTCACTGATTATTGCTAAGTTTAAGCACTTACAAGTTTAAGGTTTTTGGCCTTTTTTACAATTTCCTCTCTGTACCAACTTGTTTATTTATCAACTAGCTTACTTGTCTGTTGTTTAATATCTAGAATTTTTAAAATAACTTGTTAGAAAATGGGAGGCATATTGTTTTGCGAGTTGCTCTGCTCTTACCTTCATTTATGATCCTCTAATTTAATGTGTCATATGCCTGTTGCAAATAAATTAAATGTCATTTAATAGCATATAACTAGCTGTATACATTCAACTGACTATTCTAATTTTAAAGACAAGGCTAATATTTATGTATATAATTATTGCTTTAGGAATTTCATTTCATACTTATTTCCCTCTTATTACAATTATGTTTCATATTATGTTATACTTGACAAATACCATGCAAGTCATAAAAACTTTTTGACATTTTATAGAGTCGAAGTGAATTTGAAATATTTATCTTAGGAATCTGTCCACGACATGTATTTCTGATAACACTTTTATCATACATATCTTAATATTTAAAGACTCCTTCACATTCATGATTTATTTACAAGATCTGAAAGATTCTGATGACTTTGGATAATATGTCAGATTAATTTGAATTTCCGTTAAGTAAATCAAAGCCTAGTAAATATTTACATATGTAAATTGACCATAAAAGCTCTAAAATCCAAAATAATAATCTTGCTCTAAGAAAGGAGACGGTACAAAGTAATTAGATTTTTGTATAAAATTCTACAACTTTATTATTGAGTGATTTTGCAATGTTTGGCTTACTTATTTCAAAAGTGGTATTGATATTTATTCCACCCTTTCCATCTAGTTTATGTAAGTATAAATTATGGTACCTTTTTTTTTTTTTTTTGGGTAGAATGAGTGACACACAGAAGAATGTAGCAACGTACAGAACACCTAGTGTTTCTTTGCTCCATGGATATCCACATTCTATAAAGTTGTCAGCCAGTCAATACCTGAAAACTTCCAGGAATGAAGTGCTATAGGCTATACTAAGTTAGCCCTCTTCAACACTGGCTTCTTAATGCGTTATAAAATTTTGGCTGCCAAAGATTTACTATAGTTATTTTATCACCCACATATTTAGATAGAAATCTACCTAGTAGGAAGTCGTCCGTATTAAAAATGTACTAATTTAGAGCTTAAATGCTGCTTCTCTTCTTTACTACCACCACTACTACTAATTACTAGTACTAGTATGGCAACTAAACTGTCTTCATATCTGTTCCTACTCAAAGTAGAAAACCATGCAGAAAATTTTCATATGGTTCAAAAAGTAAAAGTAGGAAAACAACGTTGGCCAGACCTGTGAGGAATCCATCCCAATTTGGGCATTCAGAACAATTATTCCAGGTCACCGAAGTGCTATTTGGCACATTCCTCAACTAGTGTGGGACTTGTATATCCTAAAACACAGAATGCAGCTTTCCAAATTGTCTTTCATCCAACTCAAGCACCGGATGGATAAATACCAGCTGCATTTCTGTTTACGACTTTCTCCCCCGAAGTATTTTTGATATGATACCTCGATGTGCATTTTCAGCTGATACCAACATTTTTATAAAAGGAAGAAAAGAAGGGCATATGTAGAATCTATTATTGGAAGAAGTGGGATAATACTTCACATTTGATTCAAGTCCAATGACATGACAATTACTGCTTGCCCTAACAAGTATTGCTCATGCAGTGGTTTGGCCCAGTAACTTCAAAAAATCATTAATTAAATATAACAAATGTTACAGAGTGCTACAGTTGTAATAATGTGACTAAAATGACCACTATACCAAAGCAATATAGTCTCTGTCCAAATTATTATGTTTGGTAAATAATCCAATATTTAATTACCTTTGTTATTTGTATCAGTGTATATTTAAAATTGACTTTAACTTGGATCATACAGCAGAATGCAACTCATCTTTAAAGTCCATGTGTATTTTACGTACAGATTTGTATTCTATAAATCTTGCTTTAATTTTCTTATTAACACTTCTCATGACCATGTTTTCTTATGTTTATGATGATGTATTTAGGGCTGTTCGTAAATCTCAGAACTATCCTGCCTTGGCTTCCATGGTTTCAGTACTTAATTCCTCAGCAAGGCTATGTGGCTTTGTAGTATAATGAATTTTGGGGGAAAACTGCTGCCCAGAATTCAATGCAACAGCATACAGTACTTGTAATTCTGCAATATGTACTGGAGAGAAATTTTTGATAAACCAGTGCATCTATCTCTTACCTTGGGACCTGTCAAGAAAACACATAGCCTTAGTATATAAAATTGTTATCTTCCTTATAATTGCCTACCTAAAATAATTATTTTTTAAAAAAAATTTTTTTCTTAAATTCTCCTTTAGGGGAGACTGGGTAACTCAGTCAGTTGAATGTCCAACTCTTGGTTTCAGCTCAGGTCATGATCTCATGGGTCATGGGTTCAAGCCCCAGGTTGGGCTCTGTGCTCAGCAGGGAGTCCACTTGAAGATACTCTCCCTCTGTCCCCCTTCCCATATTCATGTGCTCTTTCTCTCAAATAAATACTCTTTAAAAAATAAACTCTCCTTTTAAGTTATTTTCTTTTTTTAGGGAGGAAGGCACTGACACATAGGGTACATTCACACATACGTGAAAGTGCCAGGCTTGGGCACAGCACAAGCCACTTCAGGGCCTGAGGCGTTGCACAGAGCACGTACTGAGCAATGGTCTTTGGTATCCCAATCTGTTTTAGCGGTAGAAGAACTTGTGAGAGGCAATATGGAGGGTGCCTTTCACATTCATTTTTTGGGATGGAATCCAGAATATGGGGTGGGGAATCAGAATTCTGCTGACTCGTTTGGCTGCCAAATCAGTAGATATAAGGTTGGCTTTCAGCATTTGCTCTGTACAATCACAAGGAGTGGTCAGACACATTTTTTTCCAGGATCTATAGAAGAGAAAGGGCAGAGAGATGTCCAAACAGCTGTTGGTCTGTTTGTCAACAGCTGCCTTCCCTTCTGCCTGGTGCCTTCCATCTCATTATGAATGAGCTTCCATGCAGTGCTTGCTCTACCTTCCCCAATCCCCCTCTCTTACTCTTGTGCTGCTTTCCAGAACCAAAGAATACTGGTACTCCCCCTTAAAAATATGTATACATGTAATACAAACAAATTTGACACTATATTTAAATATATATAAATACATGCATGCTGCATATACACACATATATTTCCATGTAGTGATAAAGTTGGAGGTTTCAAGTTTGAAGATCAAATATGTATATATATACATATATGTGTGTACATGTGTAAACATATATGTGCACAATACATACAGAACACACATATTATACATAATTGATATGTACATATTATATATACATAGACATGTGTATATATAATTGCATTGCAATTATGCACATTTATGCATATCATACAATATACATGTATTGTAATATATATTCAGGCTGTGTGTATAGTATATATATATGTATGTGTACATATGTATATGCATATATGTTTGTACATGTATATGTGTGTATATATGTGTATATGTATGTGATTGTATTTGTATGTATGTGTATATATGTGGGGTGTGTATATATGTATGTGTGTATATATATGTATGCCTGGGTACATATGTCTGTGTGTATACGTGTGTATGTGTGTATATGTGTATGTGTACGTGTGTGTATATGTGTGTGTGTATATATATATATATATATATATA